>NW_007248164.1:362239-368630 GCF_000164805.1 Carlito syrichta
CCCGCGGGCTCAGGCAATCCACTCACCTCAGCCTCCCAAAGGATTACAGGCTGAGCCACCAAGCCCGGCTATCCTATAATTATTAACAAGAATAATACTTTAGTTTTAGAAACCAGTGATAACACAGAACCTTAAGCATGTCCAGTCTTGCTAACAATCTACCTTTTAGGCAGTTGTAATGAAACATTGTTATTGGCCGCCCATGAAGTCTTCCAGCACACCACGGGGAGGCATGTTTATTGGTATATTGTTATTATACAACCATGACAACCTCCAGCCCACCACCTGAGATCATGAGACGTTGATGCCTGGCGATGTCAAGATACTAGATTTATGTAACTACTATAGAAACCAAAGAATACAACTCTGGACATTCCTTTTGGGCCAGACCTTCTCCAGGTCTAAGCCTCCCTTTGCTTTTAAGGCCCTTAAACACACCTAGCTTCCAGCATTCCAAACCTCGCTTGCCTGAGTGTTGGCTCCCTTTCCATCTGGTAAATAATAAACTTTACTTCCTTCTACTTTTCTCTCTCTTGCAATGTTGCATTATTCCCGCAGCACCGGCCCACTTTGCCTCAGTTTACCCCTTTACCAAGCAACAATGCATTTTGAGCAAACTCTCTCCCCCATTGACTTTACTCCCTATTTGGCATTGTGATGAGCACTTTTCCTACATAATCGCATTGCATTTGTCGGTAACCCTTCGAGGTAAGAGGCATGGTTAAATATAAAGATATAATTAAAAAAAAAAATACAGGCTACATTGGAGTGCTGCTGTAAAAAGCCAGCTAATTTTGAGATATGTTAAAATGGAACATCAGTCATAAAAATAAAGTAGTAGTTCTTTTATATACGCCTTAATGAGATCCAGCTAGAGCATGTTGTTCAGTTTAGATGAACTCAAAAGGAAAGAGTTAACAAAGAACATAACATAATTAAGGAAGAGGAGATTCATTTACAAAAAAAAAAGACAATAAATGAATATAAAGTAGATTTGCCAAAAGGAAGAAACTAAGGATAAATTGATTATTGTCTTCAAGTTTTTGTTTTTGATAAGAATCTAATTTCCAGGAAATGCCACAAGAAGGAATGGTTTAGATAAAGACAGGAAAGATTTCTGTAGGAGAAAGAAAGGCACTGCCCAGATAGAGTGATAAGATGTTGGACTTAGTTTTGTGATAGGAAAAGTTTCTGTCCAAGATTGGATAAGCTAACGAATCCCTGTTGAATAGATGTGTATTTAAAGAGGACCCCTAGCCAACTTTTGACACTTTTGAAATGCTTTCTGAGTTGTTCCCTTTGGTTGCTGTTGCTGATGGTTTAGGATGAAAGGGGGTGGGGTGGCATGACGTGTAGACAGTTGTGGAGGCAAAATGGGTGGTTTCGCTGGCAAGAATCCCATTAATCCCTCTTAACACTAAATATGCCTAGAAGCAAAGCCGGTGTCTTTACCGGCTATGATGAGTTAGTGTTTACATCACAGTTGTGTACCCAAGTCATACAAAAACAAAAACAAAATCACTTGGCATCCTGAGATAAACCAAAAGAAAACCTCCCTCAGGATCACCTTGTCTGGTTAGAGTCCCTATAGTAAATGAAACCATGAGAGTTTCCTGAAAGTTATTGATTCTGTGTCAAAAAATTTTATCCGTGACTATTTCGAGGTTGATGTCTGAAAATGACCTTTATAGATAAAATACTGGGACAAAATTGGTGTTTTCCCATCATGAACAGTGAACTTAGCAACACTGCTTATCTAGTTTGTGAATGTGGATGTGAGCGTGTTTGTGTTTTTTTTGTTTTGTTGATTTCAGGGCTTCCTGCTTGTTTTCATTTTGGATTTAGGCTAGTCTTTTGAAAGCCTGGATTCCCTCATTAAACGTTCATGCAAGTAAATTCCTTTTTGTTTTCTTAAATGCTTTTCTCATTGCTGGTTCCAGCACAAAACATCTGTTTAAAGCTGGTCTCAGCCAGGCTAGATGGCTCAGCCTGTAATCCTGCGCCTTTGGGAGGCTGAGGTGAGTGAATTGCCTGAGCCCGTGGGTTCGAGACCCACCTAGGCAACTTGGTGAGACCTCATCTCTACAATAAACCAAAATGAGCCAGGAGTGGTAGTGTGCGCCTGTAGTTCCAGCTACTTGGAAGTCTGAGGCAGAAGGATCGCCAAAGCCCAGCAGGTCGAGGCTGTGGTGGCCGGGAGTGGCCACTGCACTCCAGTCTGGGTGACAGAGTGAGACTTCAACTCAAAAAATAAATAAATAAATAAAAAGATGGACTCAGGGTTAGAAAAGTAAAATCTAGAGTTTTCAATTGAGCCTCAGGCAAATTGAACGTTGGGGAGTTGAACACAAAGCAGGAAGTAGTATGTGGTGAAAATTCAGAAAAGAAAACTGCCGTCCCATCTTTGGTGGCCTTCAGTGAAGGGAATAGGCATTTAAAGATAGAGTGCCTGAGAATTCTTGGTACATGTGGAGACCTACCTGTCAATGTTTATGTTACACTGTCAATGTTTAAAGTGCTTGCGTGGTAATGCAGGCACTTGAGTGACACTTCCTGGTAAATGGAAGGTGTACAGGCAGCCAGTCTATTTCATGTCAGCTTCACGATGACCTGGAGGGAAATTTGATAGACAAGCAGTACACTAGGAAATGGGTACTGATGTAGTATATAGATTTCCTATGTGAAGTCAAAGGAACTCTGTATACTACATCAGTACCCTAAAATCTGGGGTCCTGCCTCTGGAGTCCCTTCCAGCTGCAGTGACTCCTGTGTCTATATAGACAGGGTAGGGTAGAGTCCTTTCTCTCATTTGTGTAGTTCTCTTCGAAATTAAAAAAAAAAATTGCTAGATATGGTGGCTCGCGCCTATAATTCCAGCACTTTGGGAGGCAGAGGCTAAAAGGAGGGACTTAAAGGTGAAAAATCACTTTGTTTTGTTTCTAAATCTTAACACAATGATGAGAAAGTAGAAACTGTGTTCTGCAGGAATGCATACTCCAGTTAAAGATAACTTTCCTAACTTTGTCTTTCTAGAAACTCATATCCCTTAAGCATGACTGGTATCTGCCCATTGTAATCTTAAAACAGACCCCTGAAGGTGATAAGACCGTGCTATCCAGTGCCTGGGAACCAGAACCCCACTCCCCCCAGGGTCTGCAAATCATCCTCAAGTGGTCAGCAAGGAAGTCACAGCAGTCACCCCTACTTGATTGCAACATTTCCAGGGGAGAGGATTTAAGCTGGGTGCTTGGAGGGCTGCGGTGCCACACTCGTCTTAGAGTGCTGGTCCTCTTCCTGTCTATGGGAAGTGATCTTTTTCTTTTTCTTTTTTTTAGTTGGAATCTTACTTTGTCACCCAGGCTGGAGAGCAGTGACACACTCATGGCCACTGCAGCCTCGACTAGCTGGGCCCAGGCAATCTTTCACCTCAGCCTTCCAAGTAGCTGGTACTACAGGTAGGCACTACCGTGCCCGGCTTATTTTTTTATTTATTGTAGAAACAAGGTCTCACCAAGTTGTCCAGGCTGGTCTCTAACTCGCGAACTCAGGCAAGCTACTCGCCTTGGCTTCCCAAAGTGCTGGGATTACAGACTGAGCCACCAAGCCCGGCCACAATGAATTATTTTTAACTATAATTGCCCTCTGGTACTACTAAACACTAGATTTCATTCCTTCCATATAACTGTATTTTTGTAACCATTAGCCAACTCCTCTTTATCCCCTCCTCCTCACTACACTCCTGAGCTTCCAGTAACTATGATTCTACTCTTTATCTCCATGAGGTCAATTTTAGCTCCCATGCATGAATAAGAACATGGGATATTTGTCTTTCTGTGCCTGGATTATTTCACTTAACACAGTGTCCTCTAGTTCCATACATGCTGTTGTAAATGATAGGATTTTAATATTTTTTATGGTTGAATAATATTCCATCGTTTATCCATTCATGTGTTGATGGACGCTTAGGTTGATTCTATATTTTGACTATTGTGGATAATGTTGCAATAAACATGGGGGTGCAGATACCTCTTTAATATATCAATTTCCTATCTTCTGGGTATATACCCACCAGTGGGACTGCTGGATCATAAGGTGGTTCTATTTTTAGTTTTTTGAAGAACCTCCATATTGTTCTCTGTAGTGGTTGTGCTAATTTACAGTTCCACCAATAGTATAAGAGGGTTTCCTTTTCTCCATCTCTTTTTTAAGCATCCATTATTATTATTATTATTTTTTGAGTTGGAGTCTCACTCTGTCGCCCAGACTGGAGTGCAGTGGCACACTCACGGCTGCTGCAGCTTTGACCTGCTGACCTCAGGTGACCCTTCTGCCTCAGCCTTCCAAGTGGCTGGAACTACAGGAACATAGCACCACACCTGGTTAATCTTTTGATTCATCATAGAGACGAGATATCACTAAGTTGCCCAAGTCTCAAACCTGAGTTTAGGCAATTCTTTCATCTCGGCCTCCCAAAGTGCTGGGATTATAGGCAGGAGCCAGCAGTATCATTTTTATGTACACCATTGTAAAACTTTTTTCTAAAGATTCACGTTTCTTCTCCTTTTCATTTTTTTCTTTCTTTTCCTCAACTAATTGTAAACCTGAGCTGAGCTTTTTTTTTCTCTCTCTCTTTTTTTTTGAGTTGGAGTCTCACTCTGTTGCCCAGACTTGAGTGCAGTAGCACACTCACAGCCACCACAGCTTCAATCTGCTGGGCTCAGGTGATCCTTCCGCCTTAGCCTTCCAAGTAGCTGGAATTACAGGCATGCACCACCACGTCCAGCTAATTTTTTGATTTATTGTAAAGATGAGGTCTTGCCAAGTTGCCCAGGCTGGTCTTGAACCTGTGGGCTCAGGTAGTCCTCTCACCTCAGCCTCCCAGACTGCTGGGATTATAGGCATGAGCCACCACACCTGGCCTGAGCTGAGCTTTTAAACCATGTTTTGTATTCAGAGACAATCTTATCCAACAGCAGTGATATTTACATTTCCTAATAGATTTAAAGTCTAAAGATAATCTTGTAAAAGAATTTAATATTAACCTATAAATTATATCCACATTTGAATGGCCTGATCTCTGACTAGGAACAATAATTACAAAAAAATAAGATTTTCTTTCCTTTTTTTAAAATTTTTAAAAATTATTTTATTTTATTTATTTTTGAGTTGGAGTCTCACTCTGTCGCCCAGACTGGAGTGCAGTGGCCGCTCCTGGCCACCGCAGCCTCGACCTGCTGGGCTCCGGCGATCCTTCTGCCTCAGCCTTCCGAGTAGCCGGAATTACAGGCATGCGCTACCACGCTCGGCTGATTTTTTAATTTATTGTAGCGATGAGGTCTCACTGCCCAGACGGGTCTCGAACCCGCGGGCTCAGGCAACACACTCACCTCAGCCTCCCAAAGGCGTGGGATTACAGGCTGAGCCACCAAGCCCAGCTCCTTTTTTTTTCAGTTGAAGCTTACTCTATCACCCAGGCTGGAGTTCAGTCGCACGATCATGGCTCACTGCAGCCTTGACCTCCTGGGCTTAGGTGATGCTCCTGCCTCAGTCTCCCTATTTAGCTTGGACTACCATGTACAGCTAATTTTTACTTTTTTTAAGAGATGAGGTCTCACTATGTTACCTAGGCTGGTCTCAAACTCCTGGCCTCAAGCAGTCCTCTCAGCTGGGCCTCCCAAAATGCTGGGATTATAGGCATGAGCCACTATGCCCAGCCTGGTTTTATTTCTTTTACAAAATGAAGGGTTGCAGGCTCTTCTCTGGCATTTGGAGGAGTGAAATCCATGTATGCAGTAGCATAGAAACATATTCCTGCTATCAAATTCTCTGCTGTCAAGTCCTCTGCTTCGTTTTTATATCAAATTGACAAATTACTCATAGGAAGATATAATCAAATGCCTATTTATTTCACATCTTATTCCTTGTGTCCCCTAACTTCACACCCCACTGTCAAGTTCTCTCAAGTTTTGCCTTCTCATGAGGATTTTACTGTAGTTTAAGCTAATATCAAACTCTCCCCATTCTGACCATCCAGAGCACTTGCTGTGTGCTATACATGTCCTGCCTTTCATTCTGCTTTAAATGTGTACTCTCTTCCGTTTTTTTTTTTTCTTTGAGTTGTCATCTCACTCTGTCGCCCGGGCTGGAATGCAGCAGCATGCTCATGGCCACTGCAACCTCGACCTGCTGGGCTCAGGTGATCCTTCCACCTCAGCCTTCCAAGGAGCTGGAACTATAGGGGTGCACCACTATGCCCAGCTAATTTTTTGATTTATTGTAGAGATGAGGTCTCGCCATGTTGCCCAGGCTTGTCTCAAACCCCCAGGCTCAGGCAATCCTCTCACCTCTGCCTCCCAAAGTGCTAGGATTACAGGTGTGAGCCGCCATACCT
>NW_007248164.1:368690-371239 GCF_000164805.1 Carlito syrichta
CTGGCACATTTTTTTTTTTTATTAATTGTAGAGAGGAAATCTCGTCAAGTTGCCCAGGCTGGTCTCCAGCCCCTGAACTCAGGCAATCCTGTTGCCTTTGCCTCCCAAAGTGATGGTATTACAGGCATGAGCCACTGCGCCCAACCTCAGTGTGTCGTTTATATCTTTGAACTCTGACGTTATAATAAAGACCGAGGAGGAACCAAACTCGTTTACTTTTGTCACCATAGCAAATAAAGAGAAGAAAATGAGAAATGAGGTCCAGCAAGAGGCAGGGGAGAAAGCTGAGACCAAGGTGCAGGTGCTACGTGTATACAGATGACCTGGAAGTGGTGAGTACCACAGTCCCTGGAGACAGGCTGCCTTGGCCTGAGCTTTGCCTTCACCTACTGCCTACTTTTTCTTTCATCTTCCTTTTTAAAAAAAAAAAAATAGAGATAAGGTCTTACTTTGTTGCCCCAGCTGGTATCAAACTCCTGGGCTCAAGTGATCCTCCTGCCTCAGTCTTGCAAAGTGCTGGTATCACAGGCACGAGCCATCATGCCTATTTAAGATTCATAATTTTCTTTCTTTCTTTTTTTTTTGAGTTGGAATCTCACTTTGTCGCCCAGACTGGAGTGCAGTGGCCGCTTCCAGCTACCGCAGCCTCGATCTGCTGGGCTCCGGCGATCCTTCCTCCTCAGCCTTCCAAGTAGCTGGAACTACAGGTGCACGCTACCACGCCCAGCTAATTGATCCATAATTTTCTAGAAGCCTTCTCGGTTTCAGTCTTCCCGCCTACAAAATGGAGAAAAATAAAAATACTTTATAGGTCTAGTGTGACAATTAAATGAAATAATCCATGAAAAGTGCTTGGGAGGAGACCAGGCAGACACTACAGGCTTGTAAGTGCTCTCTACATGTTTTTCTTCTTTAGGCATCAGTTCAAGCATCAGCTCCTCACGGCTCTGTGCCCTCCTATACGGTATACATATCATCATCAAGATGTTATTTTATTTTAATTTTTTGTAGAGATGAAATTGCGGTATGTCACCCAGGCTGGTCTTAAACGCTTGGGCTCAAGCAATCCTCTTGCCTCAGCCTCCCAAAGTGCTGGGATTCTAGGCTTGAGCCACTGCACCCGGGCCGATATTGCTTCTGCCTTCTTGACTGGCTGCAATTATCTGCTTGAGGTCAGGATTTGCACGCATAGCAGGCACTTATATTTGTTGAATGAATACTAATACCTCTCCTCCTTTTTCATCTTACCACGTCATAGTCCTTGGCAGTACTTGTTTTTATTATATTCCCTAGCATGGGAATCAACTCTTCTGAGAACCTAGACTGAGGTTCCTATTTTTTTTCTATCTTATATATACTAGTCCTGTGCCAGAAATATTTCAAGTTCTCTAGAAGTGCTTGCTAACATCTATTGATTTAATAAGAAACTTTCAGAGCTGGGCTCGGTGGCTCAGCCTGTAATCCCAGCAATTTGGGAGGCCAAGGCGAGTGGATTACCTGAGCCTGTGAGTTCGAGACCAGCCCGGGCAACTTGGTTTTATAGAGACCTCGTCTCTATAAAAAATTTTAAAAACTTAGACAGATGTGGTAGCTCACACCTGTAGTTCCAGCTACTTGGAGGGCTGAGGTGGAAGGATTGCCGGAGCCCAGCAGGTCGACACTGGGGTGGCTGTGAGTGTGCCACTGCACTCCAGCCTAGGCAATGGAGTGAGACTCCAACTCAAAAAAAACAAAAGCAAAAACAACTTTCAGAAGGACCGAAAAGATTGTGTGGTTAATTTAAGATTGTGTATGATTTTCAATGTTTTATTTTTTGTTTATCCATTTTTAAGGTAAGAGGGCAATCTTTCTCACTTGCATACTTTTTAAAAAGGAAGGAGGGACCAGGCTCAGTGACTCAGCCTGTAATGCCAGCACTTTGGGAGGCCGAAGTGAGTGGATTGCCTGAACCCTCGGGTTCAAAACCAGCCTGGGCAACTTAGCAAGACCTCATCTCTATAATAAATCAAAAATTAGCCGGGCATGGTATCGCGCACCTGTAGTTCCGGCTACTTGGAAGGTTGAGGCAGAAGGATCGCCTGAGCCCAGCAGGTCAGCACTGGGGTGGCCATGAGCGTGCCACTGCACTACAGCCTGGACAATGGAGTGAGACTCCAGCTACCAAACAAAAAAAAAAAAAGGAGGAAAAAGAAAACAACTGCACGACATCATCTTCAACATAGCATAACAGGAAAGCAGGAGGCTGGAACTTTCTGTTAGTGCTCCAAAAAGATCATAGAGAATCCCGTGCCTTGGGAGGCTGAGATGAGTGGATTGCCTGAGCCCATGGGTTTGAGACCCACTTGGGCAACTTGGTGAGACCTCATCTCTACAATAAATTAAAAACATTAGCTGGGTGTGGTAGCACGCGCCTACAGTTCCTGCTACTTGGAAGGTTGAGGCGGAAGGATCACCGGAGTCCAGCAGGTTGAGGCTGTGGGGACCGGGAGCGGCCACTGCACTCCAGTCTGGGCGACAGAGTGAGACTCCAACTCAACAACAACAAAAAA
>NW_007248164.1:371743-379187 GCF_000164805.1 Carlito syrichta
ACAATAAATCAAAAAATCAGCTGGGCGTGGTAGCGTGCGCCTGTAATTCCGGCTACTCAGTAGCCTGAGGTGGAAGGATCGCCGGAGCCCAGCAGGTCGAGGCTGCACTCCAGTCTAGGCGACAGAGCGAAACTCCAACTCAAAAAAATTTTTTTTAAATTAAAATAAATAAATAAATAAATGTAAGGTTTACAGAACTTTCTAGATGAACGGGGCTTAGAAAACTTTCCAGATGTAACTGAGAGATTAAGAACTACCTAAGGGTTTTGCATTCAGAGAGCTATAAAGAAGCGAAACAGTCCAACACAGAGACGCCTTAATAATGGAAACATTTTACTTAATCCACCAATTACCAGGTCAATTATTCCTACCGGGTTATTAGGCGATGCTGTTGGTCTTCAGCAGGTGTGCTTGGGAGATCCCCTTTGAAGAGCAGCTGCTAGAGATATCACAGGCCCTGGCTTCTCCCAGCACACGATTCTGTCCGATGTCAATGTTAATCATCAGGTCCAGGCCTTTTGGCACATGGATGGCTTCCTTGAAAACTGGACCTGTCAATCCTGGACTCTAGACTGTATTTCCTATTGGCCCCTGGTTGCTATAACATTTCTGAGCACATCCTTTTGTCCCCTGGGTCTTAGATTGAGGGCTCAATTTTTCTAGACCTGGAAAGACTTGTTTTTTGTTTTTTTTTTCTGCGTCAAGAGTCTCACTCTCTTGCCCAGGCTGGAGTGCAGTGGCATACTCACAGCCACCACAGCCTCTACCTGCTAGGCTCAGGTGATCCTTCCCCCTCAGCCTTCCAAGTAGCTGAAACTACAGGCGCGTGCTACCACGCCCGGCTCATTTTTTATTTATTGTAGAGATGAGGTCTCGCCAAGTTGCCCAGGCGGGTCTGGAACCCCCGGGCTCAGGTAATCCACTCAACTCAGCCTCCCAAGGCGCGGGATTACAGGCTATAGAGACTAAATCTTGTCAAGTTACCCAGGTTGGTCTCGAACCCGCAGGCTCAGGCAGTCCACCCGCCTTGGCCTCTCCAAGTGCTGGGATTACAGGCTGAGCTACTGAGCCCGGCCCTGGAAAGGTTTTGAGTCACTGGTTTGTGAGCTGGCTCTTGAGACCATTTTTGGAAGCACAGTCAAACTTTTCCATGGTGTTGGGGTTAGACTATTCCAGCTAACCCCTCTTTAGGATGCTTGATGAAGATCTGAGCTGGATTGACTTTAGTTATCCATATAGCCTCTGTGGTTTATTTGAATTGGAGTCTCACTCTGTCACCCAGGTTGGGCAAGTTTATGGACACCCCAGCATCGACCTGCTGGGCTCTGGGATCCTTCTGCCTCAGCATTCCAAGTAGCTGAAACTATAGGCGTGTCCTGCCTCACCTGGTTAATTTTTTTTATTTATTGTAGAGATGAGGGCTTGCTAACTTGCCCAGGCTAGTCTTGAACCCTTGGGCTCAGGCAGTCCTCTCGCCTCGGCCTTCCAAAGTGCTAGGATTACAGGTGGGAGCCACCATACCCAGCTATACTGGTACTTTAAAATGGCATAGCCAGGCCAGACACGGTGGTCACTGCACTCCAACCTGGGCAACAGAGTTAGCCTCTGACTCAAAAAAATTTAAAAAAAATTAAAAAGTGAAAGTCCCAGTATGGTATTAGTGCTTGTTTGCAGTTCACTGTGCCCTACCAACCAGAGAGTACAGATGGGGATTACGGTATTGGTAATAACTCATAATTTTCTGGCTTTTGCCCTAGTAGTTACTGATGAACTCTGCAGTCAGAAAAATAAAACCCCACTTGTCACGGTGGGTCATGCCTGTAATCCCAGCACTTTGGGAGGCGGAGGTGAGAGGATGGCCTGAGCCCATGGGTTGGAGACCAGCCTGGGCAACTTGAAGAGACCTTGTTTCTACAGTAAATCAAAAATTTAGGCTCAGTGACTCAGCCTGTAATCACAGCACTTTGGGAGGCAGAGGAGAGTGGATTGCCTGAGCCCGTGGGTTTGAGATCCACCCAGGCAACTTGGCGAGACCTTGACTCTACAGTAAATTTTTAAAAAATTAACTGGATGTGGTAGTGCACACCTGTAGTTCTGGCTACTTGGAAGGCTGAGGTGGAAGGATCGCTGGAACCCAGCAGGTTGAGGCTGTGGTGGCCGGAAACATGCCACTGCACTCCAGTCTGGACAACAGAGTGAGATTCCAACTCAAAAACAAAAGCAAAAAGAAAAAAACTTAGTTGGGCATTGTGGAAAATAAGAATGGTGATTTATTTTCATATTGGAGCCTAGCTTATCTTGGATTCTCAAGATGGTGTCTAAATGCTTTGTGCTTCTCTTTTGCTGATTCACTTCCTGTTTCTTTCTTTCTTTTTTTTTTTTTTTTTTGAGTTGGAGTCTCACTCTGTCACCCAGACTGGAGTGCAGTGGCCGCTCCCGGCCACCGCAGCCTCCCCTGCTGGGCTCCGGCAATCCTTCCGCCTCAGCCTTCCGAGTAGCTGGAACTACAGGTGCGCGCTACCACGCCCGGCTGATTTTTTTATTTATTGTAAAGATGAGGTCTTGTCAAGTTGCCCAGGCGGGTCTCGAACCCGCGGACTCAGGCAATCCACTCACCTCGGCCTCCCAAAGTGCTGGGATTACGGGCTGAGCCACTGAGCCTGGCCACTTCCTGTTTCTTTGTGCTTCCTTTTCACAGGCTTTTTACTTTGGCAGCTTTCATGATTAAACTTTTGGCAGGATCCAATCAATTTGAATGGTAATTCTGTAATCCAATCAGCAAATAGAACATGCAAATGAAATGATTCTGTAAGCCAATTAAAATGTGTCTTGTAGGTGTTGTAGGGTAAAACCTGTAACTTCTGCAATACTCAGCCAATGAGGAACCAGGAGAGGGACCTGCATTTTTAGGGATAAAAGTGCTGGATCTTCCTGCTTTGGTGTGCCTACTCACCTGAGAGACATCTGTTCTTGCATGAATAATATTAAAAGAGCTGCCTCACTCTACCAATCTCCAAGTCTCCGTGTCATTCCTTAACGAGAAATTGAGGAGGGTTGATACTGTCTCCCACAGAATGGTGGCACATGCCTGTAGTTCCAGCTACTTGGAAGACTGAGGTGGAAGGCTCACCTGAGCCCAGCAGGTTGAGGCTGCAGTGGCCATGAGCAGTGTGCCACTGCACTCCAGCCTGGGTTACAAAATGAGACTATGACCAAAAAAAAAAAAAAAAAAAAAAAATCCCATTTGCACCTGTCCAGGGGGGTTTCAAGTGTTTTCACAAACAAATGTCAGATTGCTAGCACCATGCTGGGACTTCTGGTCTACCAGGCTGCCCTCATTTTCTTTGTGGCCTCATGGGCCTTGTCACAGTTCTGGGCACTGCGAAGGATACATTAGTGCTTCTGGGGTGCCGAGTGCTGTTGTGTTCTGCACAGGAGAGCAGCTGGTGGCTCTGGTAGTGTCCTTGTCTGACAGACCAGTATGAAAACAGCTCCTTTTACTTCTGGCAAAGCTTCTTTCCATTAGGCTGGGCGGAGTGACAGGCCCTATTTCCATTTCCTTCCTCATATTATTCCCCCCATACTTTAAGCAATAACGCTTCCTCCTTATTTAGCCAAAGGACTAAAATTCCTTTGAAATTCAACACATGCAAATGACTTGTTTTGAGCTTGTTCCATTATTTTATTCAATTGTCATGTACCCTGAATCTCAGTGATATATACAACTGAGGGCATATGAATATATAAAATTGTCTGTGTGAAAAGGAGTACATAGAATATTGCTGGAGTCCCACTCCAGCAGAGTTCAGAGATTCCCAAAGATGGAGACAGCATCGGCGATTGTGAGAAAGAGAGAAAGAGAGAGAGAGAGAGAGAGAGAGAGAGAGAGGGAGAGAGACTTGGACAACTGTTCAGATTTGAGCAGAAGACCTCTATTGAGTGTTAACAGTGGGCTTTTATACTCACATGTCTTTCTTTTTTTTTTTGAGTTGGAGTCTCACTCTGTCACCCAGACTGGAGTGCAGTGGCCGCTCCCAGCTACCGCAGCCTCGACCTGCTGGGCTCCAGTGATCCTTCCGCCTCAGCCTTCCCAGTAGCTGGAATTACAGGCATGTGCTACCATGCCCGGCTGATTTTTTTTTGATTTATTGTAGAGATGAGGTCTCACTGCCCAGGCAGGTCTCGAACCTGCGGGCTCAGGCAATCCACTCACTTCAGCCTCCCAAAGGTGCAGGATTACATCACATGTCTTTCATGTGAACACAAAGCCAGGTGCTGAGGGGCGTCCCCCACCCACCAGATGTTCTTTCATGTATGAGGAAGAAAATCCCATAACAGATGCTAACCTTAATCCATGACTGACCTATCCTATAAATCTTTTTCATCCTATGCTAATTTATACTAATACCAAGTTAAAGGATTCTATAGAAACTTAAATACTTACTTTACAACCTAAAGCAGCCCATCCCAGAATGTTTAGAATATGGCCCAGTCCAAGGTTCACAGTGGGCTACCTGCAAGTAAGCTAGCCGCATTCTTTCAACAAATTGGTTGTCTAAACTTATATTTCTAAAACTATATTCTACAATTTACACCTTACTCAACTTCAATAAACCCTAAAATCACAACCCAGAAGCCTGTGACCAATAATAAGGCTCTTAGATGTGACCCAAGTTTGAACTGTAAGTTGTGTGAAAGCCAAAACCACAGTTTGTGGAAGAATGGGAACAATGAGCTTCTAAAGTTAGTTTGTGTTCATCCCGGTCTCAGAGTTTTTATGTTTGAGCTTACAGGAGCTTTTTCTGGTTATAGTGCTAAGTAGAAAGGGGGAGGAAATGGGGTCAACAGCTCCCGAATGCGTCCTAGTGGTCTCGGAGTCAACGGTCCTCTCTGATCCTTAATGCTCAGTGGGTCTCCATGGCTGGCTCCCAACAGAATATGTTCAAATTTTTTTTGCTGACTCGCTGAAACCAAATTCTTCAAGTAGGGACAGGTATTTGGACATCCCATGCAGTTCAATAATTTGGATATTCTGCAGTCCCATCAAAGTCGCTTTTGTGGAATATTTATTCACATGTATTTGAGTTGGTTACAATGGTGTATGTCTGTAATCCTAACTACTCAGGAGGCTGAGGCCGAGGATCACTTGAGCCTAGGAGGTTGAGACCAGCCTGGGCAATATTGTGAGTCTCTGTCTCGAAAGCAAACAAACAAACAAACAAAAAACATTTATTCTCCTGTGAGAATCTAATGCCCACACTGATCTGACAGAAGCCAGAGGTTCATTCACCAGCTGCTCACCACCTGCTGCACGGTTCAGTTCCTAACAGGCCATGTACCAGTACCTGTCTGGGTCCCGGGGTTTGGGGACCCCTGCTCTTGAGTACTCCAGGATACCTTTGCTCACAGCAATAAGTCATAGTATTGCTGCTCTTGTTCCAACATCTGTGGGTGCCGGTTGTACTTATTACGAGCGTGAAAAGCAAAAGACAAATAATTAGCGTGTCTAGGAACATAAAATTGAATGCCTTGGAAAGACTTAATAAAAATGAAGTCAGTGGCTGAAACATATCATCTGGCTGTACCAGGAGCTCTGCCCATGACCTGTTGTATTTTCCATTCAACTTGACCTGAAAACTTAACAGTTCTTCATTTAAGGAGACATCAGTTTGATTTCAAGGGAAACTTATTTGATTACTTTCTGTTTGGAAAAGTAAGAGAGAGGGCTGGATATGATGGATATGAGAGAGCTGATGAAGACAGAGACATTAAAGGGTTAGAAGGAGCCAGGCACGGTGGCTCATGCCTGTAATCTCAGCACCTTGAAAAAGCAGAGGCGAGAGAATTGCCTGAACCCAGGGTCTTGAGACCAGCCTGGCCAACTAGGCAAGACTTAGTCTCTACAAGAAATCAAAACATTAGCTGGGCATGGTGGTGCATGCCTGTGGTTCCAGTTACTTGGAAGGCTGAAGCAGAAGGATCGCCTGAGCCCAGCAGGTCGAGGTTGAGGTCACTGCTGCACTCCACCCTGGGTGGCAGATTGAGACTCTGACTTTAAAAAAAAAAAGATTGGAGGGAAATTGTGAATGTAGAAAGAGGCTACTGTCAACTTGTTTTGTAAGAATTATCATGACCTTGCTTCACTGGAAATCATGGAGGATATATCTCAGGTGTAGTAATTGTAAGAACTTTAACCAAGCAACTTATACTCAGAGAAAGTGTACATACATCAAAGTATTTATAAAGGAATGAATATTTACATGCTTTAAAGTGAAATACTGTGAATTATTTAAGGTGCCTATGTCCTTTGTTCATGATTCCCTTCTTTAATCAACTTTTTAAATGGCCTGACCTACTGACCAACTCCAGTTGAGCTAACAAGAAATCTCTGTTTCTTTCAACCAGGGGCGTCTTGTAAGATCCATGTCATTGGCTGGGCGTGGTGGCTCACACCTATAATCCCAGCACTTTGGGAGGCCGAGGTGAGAGGATTGCCTGAGCCCATGGGTTCGAGACCAGCCTGGCCAACTTGGCAATACCTTGTTCCTACAATAAATCAAGACATTAACTGGGCATGGTGGCGGATGCCTGTGGTTCTAGCTACTTGGAGGGCTGAGGTGGAAAGATCACCTGAGCCCAGCAGGTCGAGGCTGTGGTGGCCTGGAGTATGCCACTGTAGTCCAGCCTGGGCGATAGAGTAAGACTTCTACTCAAAACAAACAAACAAAAGATTCAGTCATTGCCATTTTTCTCCAAGTTCCTTTTCCTTTGGTGTTTGACCTGTCTTAGGGAATTTGTACAATGCTGCCGAATTAGTCCATTTCATAATGCTGAGTGCACTCAAGGTTTTAAAAACATTCCCAGTAATATTTTAGATAAGATTTTTCTTTCCTTTCCTTTCCCTTCCCTTTCTCCCCTTCTCCCCTTCTCCCTTTTCCCCTTTCTCTTTCTTTTGAGTTGGAGTCTCATCCAGGCTGGAGGGCAGTGGCATGATCATGGGTCACCGCAGCCTCAAACTTCTGGGCTCTGGCGATCCTTCCACTTCAGCCTTCCAAGTAGCTGTAACTACAGGTGCATGCCACCACGCCAGGCTAATTTTTTATTTATTACAGAGACAAGGTCTTGCCAAGTTGCCCAGGCTGGTGTTGAACCCCTGGGCTCAAGCAATCCTCTCACTTCCAGGATTGTTGTGAGCTGCAAAGGAAATTGCTCACGTTTGGCTAAAATCACATATGTCAATACACTCTGAGGCTAGATATCAGCTCTCTGTGGACAAAAGTTGGTACTGTGTGTTATCATTCTTTTATTAATTAGCACTGAATTTGCAATTATTCTATCAAAAATAATAGTGAGGGTAAAGCAAAATGTAATATATCCGTACAATATTTTTTTTTTTCTTTTGAGTTGGAGTCTCACTCTGTCGCCCAGACTGGAGTGCAGTAGC
>NW_007248164.1:379461-380492 GCF_000164805.1 Carlito syrichta
CCTCAGCCTCCCAAAGGTGCGGGATTACAGGCTGAGCCACCGAGCCCGGCTATCCATACAATATTATTCAGCCATAAAAAAAGATAAAATCCTTATATTTGCTACTACATGAATGAACTTTGAAAATATTTTGCCAAGCCGGGTGTGGTGACTCAGACCTGTAATCCCAGCTCTTTGAGAGGCGGAGGAGAGAGGATTCCCTGTGTCCAGGGACTCGAGAGCAGTTTGGGTGACTTACTCTCTACAATAAATCAAAAAATTAGCCGGGCATGGTGGCATGCACCTGTGGTTCCAGCTACTTGGTAGGCTGAGGCAGAAGGATCGCCTGAACCCAGCAAGTGGAGGCTGCAGTGGCCATGAGCCTGCCACTGCACTCCAGTCTGGGTGACAGGAGTGAGACTCTGACTAAAAACAAACAAACAAAAAAAGAGTTTGCTAAGTGAAAGAAGCCAGACACAAGAGACCACATATATTATGGTTCCATTTGTATAATATGTCCAGAATATGTCAACAGGTACATCTGTTAAGGCAGAAAGCTTATGGCTAGAAAGAGTGGAGAGATTAGGAAATATTAGCTGATGGGTATAGAGTCTTTCTGCAATAATGAAAATGTTCTAAAATTGTGGTTCTGCTTGCATAAATCTGTGAACACACTAAAACCCATTGAATTGTATACCTCATGAGTGAGCCTTAAGATTTGTGAATTTGAACAACAGCCTTGTTAAGTTCTGCTATTCACTGGATGGTTACTTTACAATCAACCTCAGAAGTGGCATCCGCTAATCTGCACAAAATATTCAGGGCCAAAGTGAAGCATGTGTTACATATGTGGAGCTCTGACAGATGATGTTTCTAATAAGTCTTTTAAAAAAGAAACTCCTACAGCCAGGCAGGGTGCTCACACCTATAATCCCAGCACTGACGGGCTCGGTGGCTCAGCCTATAATCCCAGCGCTTTGGGAGGCCAATGAGAGTGGATTGCCTGAGCCTGCGGGTTCAAGACCCGCCTGGGCAACTTGGCGAGACCTCAT
>NW_007248164.1:380681-382068 GCF_000164805.1 Carlito syrichta
TGGCCACTGCACTCCAGTTTGGGCGACAGAGTGAGACTCCAACTCAAAAAAAAAAAAAAGATTTGTGAATTATATCTTAATAAAGCTGTTTATAATAAAGCAGCAACTGAAATCACCCTAAACAGTTCGTTTTTTTCCCCTCTTTTTTTTTGAGTTGGAGTCACACTCTGTTGCTCAGGCTGGAGTACAGTGGCACACTCATGACCACCCCAGTGTTGATCTGCTGGTCTCCAGCGATCCTTCTGCCTCAGCCTTCCAAGTAACTGGAACTACAGGTGTGTGTCACCATGCTCGGCTAATTTCTGATTTATTGTAGAGATGAGGTCTTGCCAAGTTGTCCAGGCTGGTCTCAAACCCCTGGGCTCAGGCAATCCTCTCACCTCGGCCTCCCAAAGTGCTGGGATTATATAGGCGTGAGCCACTGTGCTCAGCTAAACAGTTCTTAATGTGAAAAAATATCTTTCCCTCTTATTTATTTATTTTGAGTTGGAGTCGCCCTGACTGGAGTGCAGTGACACACTCCCAAAGTGCTGAGATTACAGGCATGAGCCACCATGCCCCGCTCGTTCCCTCTTTAAACTCATTAAATATATTTGGGTTCTGCTATTGATAATAATAGTAGCTAACTTTAACAGGCACTCATGAAGTGCCAGGTGTAGAGCTAAGCATGTTATAAGCTTGCTTCATTCTCACAACACAGGCTTTTTGTCTTTGTTTTAGACATATGTAGCAGAAGCTCAGAGAGGTTAAGTGACCTGTCCTAGATTGCACAGCTAGTGAGTCACCAAGCTGGTGTTTGAAACCAGACAGATGGCCTCCACAGCCTCAACCCTAACCATTACCCAAGTCTGCCTGTGTCTTCACTAAGAGCCTATGCAGAAACATCTTTACCTTTCAAGTACTGGGCTCCACAAGGGGAGACCCAAACAAACCCAGAATTTATTTGTAAGAAATTGTGTATTTATTCTTACATGTTTAAACATCAGTCACCTTCAAAGTACTCTTTGTTTGATGCAAAACATCTATCAAGATGCTTTTTCCACTGCTCAAAAGAGCTTTGAACTCATCAATTTTTTTTTCTTAAAGAAGCGAGACTGTAATGTCTTGCAAGATTGGGTGTCTGGTGGGCAGACGTGAACTCATCAATTTTGATGTCTTAGTGTTTCTGCATTTTTTGTTTCACCGCTTCCATATCGGCAAAGCGTTTCCGTTTGAGAAATTTTTTATCTGGGGAAACAAACAAACAAAAAAAGTCCCTTGGGGCAAGAGTGGGTGAATAGGGAGGGTGGGGCATGGGGTCATGTCATTTTTGGTTACAAACTGAACACTCGGCCGGGCTCGGTGGCTCAGCCTGTAATCCCACGCCTTTGGGAGGCTGAGGTGAGTG
>NW_007248164.1:382088-393852 GCF_000164805.1 Carlito syrichta
AGCCCAGCAGGTCGAGGCTGCGGTGGCCGGGAGCGGCCACTGCACTCTGGTCTGGGTGACCGAGTGAGACTCCAACTCAAAAAAAACCCCCAAAAACAAAAAACTGAACACTCAGAGTGGTGTGTGCAGGTGTGCTCATAAATCACCCATCATGAAATGGCCAAATGAATGGATTCTCCCTGCCCCCCAAATAATTCACCGAAGCTGAACACAGTCTCTCACAATACAAGTTGGCACACTGATGCCAGAGGGATCCTAGAACACTTACCTATGGGGGAAGCCTACACTACAAGGGGCTCACCCTCCAAAAGATAATTCTGTTTTTTGGGGGTCCCCCTCGTATTCTGTCTTATGGGGTTCCAACTAAGTTTAAGGGGATATAGCTAATTCTACTTAAATATTTACCATGAAATTTACCATTAGGGGAAAAAAGCAGAATCTATCACTGGAGGGAATAATTATTATTATTTTTTATTTTTTTTTGAGTTGGAGTCTCACTCTGTTGCCCAGACTGGAGTGCAGTGGCCGCTCCCAGCCTCCGCAGCCTCGACCTGCTGGGGTCCGGTGATCCTTCCGCCTCAGCCTTCTGAGTAGCTGGAACTACAGGCGCGCACTACCACGCCCGGCTAATTTTTGATTTATTGTAGAGATGAGGTCTCACCAAGTTGCTCAGGCGGGTCTCGAACCTGCAGGTTCAGGCAATCCACTCACCTCAGCCTCCCAAAGCGCAGGATTACAGGCTGAACCACTGAGCCCGGCTGGGAATAATTATTATAGAAAGACATAAACTCAGTGCCAGCAACTCCATCTGGCTTTACTGTCAGGCATGTGTTTAGGTCTGAAGATCATTCCAGGAAGGTGTGGGTTTCTCTGCCTTTTCTTTCTCTGCCCAACTTGCTACAAAGCCAGAGCATCTTTTTTTTTTTTTTTTTTTTTTGAGTTGGAGTCTCACTCTGTCGCTCAGGCTGGAGGGCAGTGGCATGCTCATAGCCACCGCAGCCTGGACCTGCTGGGCTCAGGTGATCCTTCTGCCTCAGCCTTCCAAGTAGCTGGAATTATAGGCGTGTGCCACCAAGCTTGGCTAATTTTTGATTTATTGTAGAGATGAGAACTTTTCAAGTTGTCCAGGCTGGTCTCGAACCCGTGGGCTCAGGCAATCCTTTCACCTTGGCCTCCCAAAGTGCTGGGATTATAGGTATGAGCCACCGCACCTGGTCCGCCAGAGCTTCTAACATCAGTTAAGAGGGTATATAGCCCTCTTCAGAGGGAAAAGGAATGCAGGTTAGGTTGATGAATTCTGGGGAATCACTGAATATTTTTGTAAGATATTTGGGGCCCAATATTTTATGATAACCAGCCACAAAAGGCCCAACTGATGAGTGACTTCTCAACACGCCGAAGATTGTCTTCTCCTTTGACTCAGGGTCAGATGCTGTTCTCCATCCCTACGACAAGACTTGCCACTGGAATAGATTAATTTTGTCATTACCCTTTCTTAATTTCTGCCTTTGACCAGAAAAAGGAGGTTAATTGTGTGCCATTTCTCAAGAGAAGGAGGTATCAGCATTTTAATTCCTGGTATTTTATGAATTGTGGGCAGCTAATTAAAACTTAAAGATTAGACGAGCTATTTTGGCTAAGAGGCCATTTGCAGGATGGCAAGATGAAGAGAACAAAGGGTTGTCTTTCCTTTTTATTCCTAAAGCTTAAATGAAACTTCCTGCTGAAAGAGAGCCCTGGGTTGCTTTGCATGCTGAGTTCTCATTGGAGTGACTCTAATTTTAATTTTGCAGTAAATGGTACAATATCTGAAGCTGTTGAGGGGTTAACACTGAGATGACTAGGAATGTTAAACGGCAAGATTTGTGTTTGGAGGCTCTGCTGGCCCCTTCTTGACCTCCAAGAGACATCTTAAAGTCAGATAGGGGCCACTTAAAGATTCTATTAGATGTCCTTAATTGCCATCTCAGAATTCAGCGTATAAGTAGATCTTCTCTTCTGTTCTCTCTCATTGTTAACTGTTTGAGTTGCTCCTTGGAAGGTCAGTGGACCTGCCTCAAGTCTCGGGGTTTTTCTTGGTTCTTCTACTGTCTGGTTGACTTTTACGCTATTGCATTTCTTTGGGTGTCATCAAAATCACCAATGGCCTACATGTTTGGCATGTGAATAAGGGCAGCCACTGACCCCCACCACATTCTTGTGCAAATTAGAAAAAGGACATCTTCCGCAGATGCGGTCCCCACAGATGTGTAGCTAGGAACGCTGAACATGATGGGATTTTAGCTCCTACCCACCTCCTGGCAAGGCTGGGCAACTGAACGAGACCTCATCTCTATAATAAATCAAAAATTAGCCACGGGCTGTGTGAGCATGGCCACTACTCTTAAATTGCTTAGGCACTCATCTCATTATGCCTCTTTTTTTTTTGAGTTGGAGTCTCACTCTGTCGCCCAGACTGGAGTGCAGTGGCCGCTCCCAGCCACCGCAGCCTCGACCTGCTGGGTTCTGGCAATCCTTCCACCTAAGCCTTCCAAGTAGCCGGAATTACAGGCATGCGCTACCATGCCCGGCTGATTTTTTTATTTATTGTAGAGATGAGGTCTCGCTGCCCAGGCGGGTCTTGAACCCGCAGGTTCAGGCAATCCACTCACCTCAGCCTCCCAAAGGCACGGGATTACCGGCTGAACCACTGAGCCCGGCTCAATATGCTTCTTATTTTTAATTTTTTAAGCCAGTCAAATTTAGCAGTGGGGGATTGTCTACCAACTTTAGTGACACTAATATTAATAAGTTCTGATAACCCACTACCATCAGACCAGCCTTATATATGCTTCTTCTTCTTTTTTTTTTTGAGTTGGAGTCCTCACTCTGTTGCCCAGGCTGGAGTGCAGTGGCATGCTCATGGCCACTGCTGCCTCGACCTGCTGGGCTCAGACTATCCTTCCGCCTCAGCCTTCCAAGTAGCTGGAACTACAGACATGTGCCACCACACCCAGGTAACTTTTTGATTTATTGTGGAGATGAGGTCTTGTCATGTTGCCCAGGCTGGTCTCAAACCTGTGGGCTTAGGCAATCCTCTTGCCTCTGCCTCTCAAAGTTCTGGGATTACACATGTGAGGCTCTATGCCTGGCTATTTTCTTTTCTCACTTTTATTTTTGAGTTGGAGTCTCACTCTGTCACCCAGGTTGGAGTGGAATGGCATTCTCACAACCACCGCAGCCTTGACCTGCTGGACTCAGGTGATCCTTCTGCTTCAACCTTCCAAGTATGTGGAATTACAGGCATGTGCCACCATGCCCAGCTAATTTTTTTTTTTAATTGTAGAGATAAGGTCTCACCAAGTTGCCCAGGCTGGTCTCGAACCCTTGGGTTCAGGCAATCCTCTCACCTCTGCCTCCCAAAGTGTTGGGATTATAGGTGTGAGCCACCGTGCCCAGCTATTAATAATTTTCACCTGGGAATGTGCTTGAGGGTAAAGTATAGGGGACTTTAGGAGTATATAATTAGCAGGGAGGTCATAGAAGGTTTCCCAGAGAAGATCACATTCATGCTGGAATTTAAAAATGAATAAGAAATAACCCAGTTGTGGGGAGGGGCCCCAGTGGGCGGGGCAAAAGAGAAAGAATATTCCATCCAAATACAAGAGTATAGGCAAAGGCCCTGAAACTGGAAAGAATCTGGTCCATCCTAAGAATTGAAATAAGGGCAACAAGACTGAAACTTAAAGAGATTAAAGAGAAGCACAAATCAAGGTGAATCTTCAGAGGAGATAAGCGGAGTTCATCCTAAGGTTTTGGGAATTTATCCTGTGAGGAACTGGAGTCTATTCAGATGTGCAATTTTATTATTATTATTAATCTATTTATTTAGAGACAGGGTCTTGCTCTGTCATCTAAGCTGGAGTACAGTGGTGTGATCATACCTCACTGCAGCCTAGAATTCCTGGGCTCAAACGACCTTCTTTCCTCAGCCTCCCAAACAGCTGGCACTAAAGGTGCACGCCACCATGTCCTGGCTTCAGATATGCAGTTTTTATTTTAATTTGTTATTTTAAAGATGTGGGGTACATTTCAGAGTTAGGTATATCAATGTTCATTATGCAGGTACCCTTAATGAGGTGTGTCCCCTCTCCCCTGGCTGTTTCCCACTACTGCCAATCCCTTTCTTACAGTATTATGATAGTTGTTGGTCTGCTTATGAATGAGAACACACGGTACTTTGTTCTTTGTTTCTGTGATAGATCACTAATTCTTTGTTTCTGTGATAGATCACTAAGTATGATAGATTCTAAATTCACCCAAGTTACTGCAAAGTCCATATGTTTGTCCTTCTTTATGGCTGTATAATATTCCATCGTGTATATGTACCACATCTCTTTTATCCAGTCCAGTTTTGATGGGCAGCATAGTTGGTCTCATGTTTTTGTAATTGTGAATAGTGATGTAATATATATATATTTTAAAGTATACAATTTAATGGTTTTTGGTATATTAATGCATTTTTACAATCATTGCTGCAATCTAATCAGAGAATATTTTTCCCCATAAGAAGCCCTATATTCATTAGCAGTCACTCCCCATTTCCCCTGGATAGGCAGTTTTAAGCAGAGACCAAACTTTTATTTTAAACAATAACTCAACGTGAGAAGTGAGTCAATGAGAGAAAAACAAGAATGGTTGTAGAGATGTGTGCAGAGCCTATTGTTCAGGTCAGGCAGCTGATGATGTTGAGTTGAATGCCGCATTGGTAAAAAGTGGAACTATGTAAACAGTTTTAAGAAGCCATTAATTAATTAACTAATTAATTAAAAGTCATAGTCTCTGTTGCCCAAGCTGCAGTGCAGTGGCACACTCATGGCCACCACAGCCTTGACCTACTGGGCTCAGGCGATCCTTCTGCCTCAGCCTTCCAAGTAGCTGGAACTACAGGCATGCGCCACCATGCTCAGCTAACTTTTTGATTTATTGTAGACATGAGGTCTCACCAAGTTGCCCAGGTTGGTCTCGAACTCCTGGACTCAGGCAATTCTCTGGCTTCTGCCTCCCAAAGTGCTGGGATTACAGGCGTGAGCCACCATGCCTGGTCTGAGATGCCTTTAAGCAGTATAATAAACAGGATTTGCTGATGGATTGGCTAAGGGTATGAGAGAAGAAAAGTGTCTAGGATTTGGACATGAATAATTGGACAGTAGTAGTGCCATTTCCTGAACAGCAGATCATTGAGAAGTAGGTTTGGAAAATGAGATCATAAAATCAGTTTTGGATACATTGAACTTAAAGGAGGTCTATGTGACCTCCAAGTTGAGTTGGCAGTGACATGTGTGTGGTCTGGAACATGGCTGAGGACAAGCAGTGTGGAGGGCCCAGCTGAGATGCCCAACTAACAATTTTGGGTGGTATCTATCTGCCTGTTGCATGACTTTTTTTTTTTTTTGAATTGGAGTCTCACTCTGTCACCAGATGAGTGCAGTGGCATGTTCATGGCCAACACAGTCTTGACATGCTGGGCTCAGGCTGTCCTTCCACCTCAACCTTCCAAGTAGCTGGAACTATAGGTGTATGCCACCACACCCGGCTAATTTGGTTGCATGATTTTTTATGCAACAACACTCAGTTGCCCAGGTGCCGGAACAGAGATGGCTGATGGTTGGATTTATGAAGGTGGTGAGTAATTCAGCTGGCAGTGGGGAAAAAAAAGGGATAAGGGAATTATGAGTGTTTTTTTTTTGAGTCAGAGTCTCACTCTGTCACCCAGACTGGAGTGCAGTGACATGCCTATGGCCACCGTAGCCTCAACCTGCTGGGCTCAGGTGATCCTTCTGCCTCAGCTTTCCAAGTAGCTGGAACCACAGGTGAGCACCACTACACCTGGCTAATTTTCTGATTTATTGTAGAGATGATGTCTCACCAAGTTGCTCAGGCTGGTCTTGAGCCCCTGGGCTCAGGCAATCCTCTTGCCTCTGCCTCCCAAAAGTGCTGGGATTACAGGCATGAGCCATTGTGCCCGGCAGAATTATGAGTATTGATAGTAATGATGGACGATGGAATTCAGGATGGGTAAGAAAGGAAGTGAAGATCAAGGGAAAGGTATGGAGAGCAGGAGAAAGTCGATGAGCCACAGGGCTGATAGTCCCCCCAGGACTGAATCATATTTGCAGTGTGCATATGTATTAGTTTCCTATGGCTGCAGTAACAAATTACCACGAATTTCATGCCTTGAAATAACAGAAATTGTATTAGTCATTATTCTGGAGGTTAGAAGTCTGAAACAATGTTCATTAGACAGACATCAATGTACCTGCAGGACCACACTCTCCCTCAAGTTTCTAGGCGGGAAGATTCATTCTTTATCTCTTCCAACTCTAGTGGCAACCAGTATTCTTTGGCTTGTGGTTGCATCACTCCAAACTCTGCCTCTGTCTTCACACTGACTTACCATCTTCTGTGTGAAATATCTCTCTGCATTTCTCATATAAAGACATTGGTGGTTTTACTTAGGACCCTCCTGAATAATCCAGGACATTCTCCCCATCTTAAGATCCTCGATTTAATCAGATATCCAAAGTCTTTGTCATATAAAGTAACATTTATAGGACTTTGGACTGGTAACTTTGGGGGTCATTATCCAGCCTACTACAGAGTTCTTGAGCAAGGAAACTGGAAGGATGTGAGGGCGTGGTCACAGAGTTGGATATTTATATGTTGTACATTTATAAGTGTCATTTTTGAATATGACACAGTTTCAGATGATGAGAGTCAAGAATGGAACCACCAGGGTGGTGTCTAAGGTCGAGGAAAGAAGGAATTCACTATAGATAAGGTCAAGAAAGTGAGAGACCGGGATGTTGAGTGAGCATCAGCATGAACCTTGAAGCCACATTACACAATGGCAGAGATTATTGTGGTTAACTGTCAAAGTCTTCAGAGAATGAAGAAGAGTGTTTAAGACGGGCTCGGTGGCTCAGCCTGTAATCCTGTGCCTTTGGGAGGCTGAGGTGAGTGGATTGCCTGAGCCCGTGGGTTCGAGACCTGCCTGGGCAAGCGAGACCTCATCCCTACAATAAATCAAAAATTAGCCGGGTGTGGTAGTGGCACCTGTAATTCTGGCTACTTGGAAGACTGAGGCGGAAGGATCGCCGGAGCCCAGCAGGTCGAGGCTGCGGTGGCTGGGAGCGGCCACTAAACTCCAGTCTGGGCAACAGAGTGAGACTCCGACTCAAAAAAAAAAAAAGAAAGAAAGAGTGTTTAGATGTTAGAAGAGGACAGAGGGGCAACCCCTTCAGGTCCTCTCCCACTGTGAGAGCTTCTCTGTCCTCTCAATAAATCCTGCTTTCTCACTTTCTGGCTGTTCATGTCCCTCATTCTTCCTGGGCATGAGACAAGAACTTCGACCCTTGAAGAGCTGCAGAAGATCGTGGGAGTCGAAGAGCTGTATACCCCAGAGGCTGGCTTGCCAGCCGACGGAGCCAGCTGAACCAGGAGAGCTGCTGGAATAAGGCGAGATTCTGAAGCTGAGACACCCCAGGGGCAAGGCTTGCCAGCCTACCGAACCAGCAACATTCTCAGGGCCTGGTTTGCCAGCCCACTAGAGCCAACACTCCGGGGGCTAGGCTGGCCAGCCCACTGAATTGCAACACTCAGGGCTTGGCTTGCCAGCCCGTTAGAGCTGACACTTCTGGGGCTAGGCTTACCAGACCCTTGACGACCCTCTCAGGGGCTTGGCTGGCCGACTCCATTGAGCTGACACTCTCGAAACCCAGGTTGACCTGAAAAATCTGCATCAGATTTGGTGCCTGAATGTGGGGCTCGATGGAAGGAGGCCATCAAACTCCAAATGGTGATACAGATGGAAGATTGAATGGAAGCTTCATTCTACCGAGAACCTTTAGATTGCCCTCCGGAGGAAGCCTAGTGCCGTTCCCATTCGATGCCCTTGATCAGCAGGAAGTAGCCAAAACGGTCATCTCCTTACTGCCATTAGGGTTACTACTCCAGAGGTGGGAATGAGACAGGAAATAGCTAGAGAAAGGCTAGGCAGACAGACAGGCAAGTCCTCTGGTAATAATATAGTGAATTCCTGTCAGGCCTCTCAGGCTCAGCCTTGGTAAACAAGCTCGCTGCTGAGCCTCTCAAGCTAAAG
Organism: Carlito syrichta; assembly: GCF_000164805.1. Taxonomy (NCBI): domain Eukaryota; kingdom Metazoa; phylum Chordata; class Mammalia; order Primates; family Tarsiidae; genus Carlito; species Carlito syrichta. The sequence goes on from NW_007248164.1 coordinate 390,229, forward strand.
CTAGAGTCCTTACTGCTGGGATCAAAAAGCAAACAATCAGCTCACCATTAGGTCTCTACCTCCTTCTGGTTGGTCCTTAATACTGACCAATCAAAACAGCAACAGCTCACAGCTAGTGGGAGCCAATCAACTTGGACTTAGGGCTATATAAGCAGCAGGTTTTGACCCCAGACAGGCAACCCTTTCAGGTCTCCTCCTACTGTGGGAGCTTCTCTGTCCTCTCAATAAATCTTGCTTTCTCACTAAAAAAAAAATTAAAAAAAGAGGACAGAAAAATATGTTGCTGTGGACCGGGTGTGGTGGCTCACACCTGTAGTCCCAGTACTTTGGGAGGCCTAGGTGAGAGGATTGCCTGAGCCCATGGGTTCGCGACCAGCCTGGAAAACTTGGTGAGACCTTGTCTCTACAGTAAATCAAAAAATTAGTCAGGTGTGGTGGCGTGTGCCTGTAGTTTCAGCTACTTGGAAGGCTGAGGCAGAAGGATCACCTGAGACCAGCAGGTCGAGGCTGCAGTCAGTGGCTGTGAGTATGCCACTGAATTCCAGCCTGGGCAACAGAGTAAGACTCTGACTCAAAAAAAAAAAGTGTTGTGAGGGGATAAAATAATAAAAAGGGTGGAAGAGAAACTGTCAAGAAGCTATTTCCAACCTATACCATTCTCCTCAGTCCTTCACTTCCCCTCTTGCGATTTGGCAAACAATCATCTTTGGAGGGAGATTTTAGAAGTGACATAATTAGTTTGCCTGGAAGTACATTATTTGCAATAATGTATCTTTGCACAAAACTTGTTTTATAGAACATAACTTTTGAAATTGGTTTATTCTGACCTTCTAGAATGATCTTGTAAATTACTTGGCTGGTAAATATGAGTGTCTTAATTTGTATTCTGTTGCTTATAACAGAATAGCTTATAAATTGGGTAATTTATATTTTATTTTTTTGAGTTGGAGTCTCACTCTGACGCCCAGGCTGGAGGGCAGTAGCACGCTCATGGCCACCGCAGCCTCCACCTGCTGGGCTCCGGTGATCCTTCTGCCTCAGCCTTCCAAGTAACTAGAACTAGGCACGAGCCACCATGTCCACCTTTTTTTTTTTTTTTTTTTAATTGTAGAGACAAGGTCGTGCCAAGTTGCCCAGGTTGGTCTTGAAACTGTGGGCTCAGGCAATCCTCTCACCTCGGCCTCCCAAAGTTCTGGGATTATAGGCGTGAGCCACTGCACCTGGCCAAATTGGGTAATTTATAAGAAGAGGGATTTATATCTAACCGTTATGGAGGCTGAGAAATCCAAGGTCGAGGGACCACATCTGGTAAGGACCTTCTTGCTGGTGGGGACTCTCTGCAGAGTCCCAAGGTGACACAGAGCATCACATGGCAAGAAGCCTGAGCGTGTTAGTTTTGGTCTCTCCTCTTCTTATGTAGCTGCCAGTTCCACCCTCATGATAACTCATAAATTCATTAGCCCATAAATTCATGAGTGGATTAATCCATTCATGAGGGCTCCATCTTTTTTTTTTTTTTTTTTGAGTTGGAGTCTCACTCCCAGACTGTCTCCCAGACTGGAGTGTAGTGGTATACTCATGGCCACCCCAGTGTCGACTTGCTGGGATCCAGAGATCCTTGCCCTCAGCCTTCCAAGTAGCCAGAACTACAGTTGTATGCTACCATGCCTGGATAATTTTTTATTTATTGTAGAGACGAGGTCTTGCCAAGTTGCCTGGGCTGGTCTCGAATCTGTGGGCTCAGGCAATCCACTGGCCTTGGCCTCCCAAAGTGCTGGGATTATAGGTTTGAGTCACCATGCCTAGCTGAGGGCTCCATCTTTTAAAGGCCCCACCTCTCGATACTGTCACATTGGAGATTACATTTCTTTTTTATTTTTTGGATAGGAGTCTCACTCTGTCACCCAGGCTGGAGTGCAGTGGCACTGTCATGACCACCCACAGCCTCAACCTGCTGGACTCAGGTGATCCTTCCACTTCAGCCTTCTAAGTAGCTGGAACCACAGGTGTGCGCCACTACATTCATCTAATTTTTTGAATTAGTGTAGAGATGAGCTCTTGCCATGTTGCCCAGGCTGGTCTCAAACCCGTGGGCTTAGGCAAGCCTCTTGCCTCCACCTCCCAAAATACTGGTATTACAGGTGTGAGACACCATGCCCATTGGGGATTAAATTTTAACATGAGTTTTGGAGGGGACAGATAATCAAACCACAGCAGATTGCCTCCTAAAGATTTTTTTTTTTTTGAGTCGGAGTCTCACTTTGTTGCCTAGGCTAGAGTGCAGTGGCACGCTCATGGCTGCCACAGCCTCAACCTGTTGGACTCAGTCGATCCTTCTGCCTCAGCCTTCCAAGTAGCTGGAACCACAGGCATGTGCCGCCACACCCAGCTAATATTTCGATTTATTGTAGAGACGAGGTCTGACCATGTTGCCTAGGCTGGTCTCGAACTGATAGACTCAGGCAATCCTCTTGCTTTTGCCCCCCCAAGGTGTTGGGATTACAGGTGTGAGCCACTGTGCCTGGCTAGGATTTATTATTATTTTATTTTTTTGAGTTGGAGTCTCACTGTCACCCAGGCTACAGGGCAGAGGCACACTCCCAGTCACCGCAGCCTCAACCTGCTGGGCTCAGATGATCCTTCTGCCTCAACTTTTCAAGTAGCTGGAACTACAGGCACGTGCCACCATGCCACCTAATTTTTTGATTTATTGTAGAGATGAGGTCTTGCCAAGTTGCCCAGGCTAGTCTCTAACCTGCAGGCTCAGGCAATCCTCTCACCTCAGCCTCCCAAAGTGCTGGGATTATAGGCGTGAGCCACCGCGCCCAGCAGGATTTATTATTTTAACAAGTTTTTCTTCCCATTGCAAATAAGACAAATGATGAAATCTTCAGCACAAAGAACAATTGCTTAGCTCACGTGATTTTCCCCAGACATATTTCTCTTCTGGGTGGCAGCTATAGCAAGGATTGAAATTTAATGAAGAAAGTAGCCTACCTACTTTGAATCTCAAGTCCTAATTCTGCCAGAAATTTTCCTCTCTGTTGGGAGCCAATATCTATAGCTACATGGCTGAGGCCTGTAAAGGCCCATCTGGAAGATCGCCTCTGACATAGGATATCACTTATACCTATAATATTGGTGTGTGATTAGTGACCAGTGTGCATACATGGCAGTAAAATTTATAAGTAAATCTCTATACACCTGATGGAAAGTTGCACAGTAGAATTATTTTATATGACCTTGTCCCTTCTAAGTTGTACTTTTTTCTAGATATTTTTAAACTTCTATTTCCTTGTAGACTGGTTAGTCAGCTCTTGTTCCCAAAGGCAGTTTCTCCTAGGATTAAGATTAGAAACTAAATTATCATAATAGTTTTATTGCCCTGCCTCTAGCCAGGCAGGACGTTTTTCTAGTTTCGTTACATGCCGAAACTCCATTTGCTTCAGCCCGAGGTCATTGTCATGGTAACCATGCAGCCCATTATCCAAGAGTGTGACAGCTACTATTTGATTTTTAGAATAGGTTTGTTTGGATAAAACATACATTTAAGACGATACAATTTCCATCGAAAAGATTTAAACAGTAATAAGCATTCATAGAAAACTTTTAAGTTTTGTTTAA
>NW_007248164.1:394842-401722 GCF_000164805.1 Carlito syrichta
AGTCCTGATCAGACTGTTCCCAGAAGAACTGCCTCCGAGTGGTCTCTTCTCGCCGTCTCCCGATTCTCCGGTGTGGGTCCTAACCCTTCCCTCCAAGGTTGGAGCGGGTCTCCGACACCTCTCCTTGACCTACACTTGATCATCCTCTCTTCCTACTGGGACCTAATCCAGGCTCACAGTCCCTGCCAGGCACATCCATTCAATGGCTGTTTTTCCATACGCAAGCCTGGTCAATGGTACTCTAGAGAACATGATGAGGGCTTGCTAGAACCAACTGAAACTGGCGTCTGCATCCTCTTGGGGAAATGGAGTTCCTCAAGGTAGAGCAGTATCAAACAGTCTGGATTTCTGCTCATAATTGCTTTATGTTTTGCTCTGTTGTGGATACTGTTCTGTTGTTTCTCATTGTTCTCTCTTTTTTCTCTCTGGGTGACACCATGTTTGAGTCCCACAGCTTAAATCTGTCCTAATTCAGAGCTCTTTCTTGTGATCTGGATGTACATATCAGGCATCCTAAATTGGGCACGATGGCTCACGTCTGTAATCCCAGCACTTTGGGAGACTGAGGTGAGAGGGTTACCTGAGCTCAGGGGTTCGAGATCAGCCTGGGCAACACAGCAAGACCTCGTCTCTACAATAAATAAAAAAATCAGCTGGGTGTGGTGGCACATGCCTGTGGTTCCAGCTACTTGGAAGGCTGAGGTGGAAGGATTGCCTGAGCCCAGCAGGTGGAGGCCGTAGTATCTGTGAACGTGCCATTGCACTCTAGCCTGGGCAACACAGTGAGACTCCCACTCAACAAAATCCCCAAAAACAACAACAACAAAATCCCACGCAGAGATGACACAACATATCCAGCTCAACTTTATTTACTCTGTAACTGATCTTCCAGGTGAGTATGTGCTACAATGCACATGTAGGCAGTCAAGACAACTAAGGGCGACTTCTTGGAGATGACTTACCATCTGTGCAGCAAGCTGAGGCCCAAGCTTTCTGGAAGTTCCTGAGAGTCACAGAAGCTTCTCATCTGAGCTGTGGCTGTAGAACTTCTGAGGACCATTTCTAGTCTTTCTTGAGGTTTTGTAAGCCTCTACTTCCTTATATTAAAATCCATCATGGCCGGGCAGTTTGAGAGGCCAAGTTGGGAGGGTCATTTGGGCCCAGGAATTCGAGACCAATCTGGGCAACATAGCAAGATCCTGTCTCTAGCATTAAAAAAACCCCAAATTCCATATAACAGCCTCTGTTTCCTGACTCCTACTAGCAGGCACTCATTCAGTATTTGCTGAGTGTTGTTACCAGCTATCCAGTGGGTAAGCCTTAACCATGGGGCTTACTTTACTTCTTCCATATCCAATTGGTTTCCAAATTCTGGGTTTTTTTTGTTTTTTGTTTTTGTTTTTTGAGTTGGAGTCTCACTCTGTCGCCCAGACTGGAGTGCAGTGGCCGCTCCCGGCCACCGCAGCCTCGACCTGCTGGGCTCCGGTGATCCTTCCGCCTCAGCCTTCCGAGTAGCCGGAATTACAGGCATGTGCTACCACGCCCGCTGATTTTTTTATTTATTGTAGAGATGAGGTCTCGCTGCCCAGGCGGGTCTCGAACCCATGGGCTCAGGCAATCCACTCACTTCAGCCTCCCAAAGGCGCGGGATTACAGGCTGAGCCACCGAGCCTGGCTTCAAATTCTGTTTATTATTATTATTATTATTTGAGTCGGAATCTCACTCTGTTGCCCAGGCTGGAGTACAGTGGCATACTCACGACCACTACAGCCTCAACCTTCTGGGCTTAAGTGATCCTTCCACCTCAGCCTTCCAAGTAGCTGGAACTACAGGTGCACACCATCACGCCCAGCTAATTTTTTGATTTACTGTAGAGACAAGGTCTCGCCATGTTGCTCAGGCTGGTCTCAAACGCCTGGACTCAGGCAATCCTCTCGCCTTGGCCTCCTATGGTGCTGGGATTACAGATGTGAGCCACTGAGCCTGGGCTGTTTATTCTTATTATGGTTTGAATCCGCCCTATCCTATTCATTTCCCACTGTTACCAGTTTGCTTTAGAGCTTGTTTACTTAGTATTTGGAATATTGCAGTGACCTCCTGACAGATTTTGCTGCCTGCTGTATCTCCTGAACCCTGTCTTAGTCAGTTGAGGCTGCTAATACAGGGCACCATAGATGGGGAGGCTTATACACAACAGATATTTATTGTTAACTTTTCTAGAGCCTGGAAGTCCCACATCAGGGCATTTCTGGTGAAGACCCTCTTTTTGCTTCATGGGCAGGCCATCTTCTTGATGTGTTTTCACATGGCAGAAAGGGGGCGAGAAAGCTCTCTGGACTCTCTTTTATAGGACACTAATCCCATGTATGAGGGTTCCATTCGCCTGACCCAATGATCTCCCAAAGACCCTACCTCCTGATACCAACATATTGGGGTTTAGGGTTTCAACATATGAACATGGGTGAAGGGTGGGAGGACCAATATTCAGTCCCTCACAAACCAGTCAACTTTCTTGAACTGTCGCCAGAATAATACTTCTAAAATACAACTCTGATTATATTGTATCCTACAAACTCCTCATTGTCCTCAGCATGACTTCCAGATTGCTTTGCTTGCCATACCAGGCCATCTATAATATCCCCAGGGGCCTAGTTTTAACTTTCCCACCTCCCACCCCGCACTCCAGCCAAACTGAGGGTCCTGGAAGATCCTGCCGTTCTCAGCACACACTCCTACCCCCCTCTGCCTTTCCTCGTGCTTGTCCCTTTGCCCAAGTGCTTCCTTCTGTACCTGGGAAGTTTCTATTTATCCTTTGCCTGTTAGGTACAGCCTCTCCTGACACTGTCCTGGAGGCTGTCTGTGAGGTATTGTAGTGGGAAAACAGAGAGATCGTGACACTGGTACTATTATAGGAAGTGGCACTTTTATTACACCGGCCGGCTTGGGTGGGCTCGACAGGCTAAATTCTTCCAGGTCGAGCCCCGCAGAACAGGAGAAGCGGAGTCTTATACCTTCGTTTAGGTAAGGGAGGGGGTCGTGTTGAGTGATTACACATTCTCTTTGGAATTTACAAGGTGACGTTCAGAAAAATCAGATCTTTCAAAAAACAAATGTTCTCCAGGAACTGCAGGACAGCAGGGTCTGCAAGCAGGATTGTAAACTGTCAACTTCAAAAGAGGGGTTTTGGATAAATCTGTGAATTAGTTACTCATTTGCATTTCCATCAGTCCTTGGCTACTTGGCTTTTTTAAACAAAACCGGCCTGGTGGGTCTTTAAAGCTTGCAGCTTGACTTCAAAAGGAAATACCTTTAACTGCTACCAGCCCCCTTTTCTGCCACAGGGTTAGTGGGAGACAATTTGTCATCCCAGGTGATTGCCATGGGGCCAACTGCTGACCCGGAAGCAGCTACTCGTGTTTCTGCGTTCATTCACTCACTCATACAAGAAATATATTTGAGAATTTGCCACAGTATTGTCTAGGTTTAGAGCCTTTTCCCCCTAAGCCTGGCTTCTTTCTGCCTCCTCTCTCAGGGATGCCAAGGCTGGTCTCTTCCGGATATGCATAGTCCTGGTAATGAGTGACTGGATGCAGGTGATTGAGCAGAGCTGAGAACAACGTGGACAGCACCCTTACTCACTGTAATTGTAAACACCTATAGCAATTTGAATAATTAACTTGCTTGATTATAAAACTACTTGCTGTACTGTCCTGCGGTGTGGATTCTTTTATCACTGACTGGTTGCCATCGGTGCCTCCTGTAAGTTCTTGTAAACCAATGTATTTCCCTGCTGGACCTACAGGTGACTTCGTTTGAACAGGTAAAGAACCTTACGCCCGAGTCCTCTTAGATTTTGACCCCGGGCCAGGCCCTCATTCTGTGCTGCTGTGGCCCCTGAATACACAGGACCTTCCAGCGACTCAACCCAGCCAAGGTGGCCCAGCAAGCAGCCCCCAGGGAACTAGCTGCCAACTTTGCTTACTTCCCTCAGACTCTGCTGTGATCAGCACAGCCTCTGAGGGCAGGAAGGGTGACAAGAGGACGTGATTCAGAAAGTCTGCTTGAATTTGAAGGGGGTGAGAGCCCTATCGACACCTCCTGTCTTGGCGGTTTGACCTCAGCACTAAAAGTATGTCACAAAATTCATATTTTGCCACCTACCCCTCCTCTATCAGGCAACCCTCAGTCCATATTGCATCAGGATGGAAGTAGTGGAAATTCCCAGTACAGCAGGCAGCTGGGGTTTGCCCCGAGGCCTGTACTCAGAGCTAAATGTTGGTGGCTTTTCCTACTCTGTCCCCAAATACCCAGTCCCTGATCCCAGTCTCTGACTGTTTAAATCTAGAATAAGAGGAGAGAGCGGTATCTTTTTTTTTTTTGAGTTGGGGTCTCACTCTGTCACCCAGATTGGAGTGCAATGGCATGATCACTAATCACCCCAGCCTCAACCTCCTGGCCTCAGGAGATTCTTCCACCTCAGCCTCCCAAGTAGCCGGGACTACAGACATGCATCACTATGCCCTGCTGATTTTTTTTTTTTTTAGAGAGATGAGGTCTTGCTATGTTGCCTAGGCTGGTCTCAAACCCCTGGGCTCAAGCGATCCTTCCGCCTCAGCCTCCCAAAGTGCTGGGATTACAGACCTGAGCCACCATGCCCAGCTGTATCTATCTTCATCTAAAGAACATCCTTATCCTCCAGCCTGCCTCTCTGGGAGCTGACTAAAGTCTTCAGGGCCTGCCTAGTTCCAGTTTGTGAGCCTTAGTTAGAGGCCATGGCTGCTTCCTGCTGGTTCTGTCTCTCTATAACAAGACATTTCCCCAGCAACCTCAGAGATACCGTTTAGCAAGTTCTTCACAAGTGCTACCCATCGTTTCCTATATTATTTCTAAAATAGAGACAATTGGAGGCTGTTACATAAATTGCTTGGTGTGCTAAAATTTACTCTTAAGTTCAGGATTATTCCGCAGATACCAATAAAACTGTAACAGACCATAGTTATCTCTCCACATGATCAATTCTGGCGCTCTACAAAGAACTCTGGGTGGAGAGGGCAATTAATACCCCCAGGTGGAACCCTTACACGAAGCCACTCACCAACTGTAGACTGGATGGTGAACTGGGAATTAGTTTGTCAGCAGCTCCAAGGAGATGAGGAGCGAGATATCATGGTTTTTGTCTCTGACAGCGCTGTAGCTTGGGAATGACTAGCACACACTAGAAAGACACATCGTTTCACCCGGCATCACAGGTAACTCAAAAGCACAGACATGAATCAGAAGAAATGAGGAAAAGAGCCCTTAGTGGTATTTATTTATTTATTTATTTAATTTTTTTGAGTTAGAGTCTCACTCTGTCACCCAGACTGGAGTGCAGTGGCCACTCCCAGCCACCACAGCCTCGACCTGCTGGGCTCCGGCGATCCTTCCACCTCAACCTTCCACGTAGCTGGAACTACAGGTGCGCGCTACCACGCCCGGCTAATTTTTTTGATTTATCGTAGAGATGAGGTCTCGCCTGCCTGGGCGGGTCTCGAACCCGCAGGCTCAGGCAATCCACTCACCTCAGCCTCCCAAGGCACGGGATTACAGGCTGAGCCACCGAGCCTGGCGCTTAGTGATTTTTAAAGACCAGGATGAGAATTTGACTTAACAGAGCTGCGCATTCCCCGAACACATTCGTGGCTTCACCTGGGCTTTTGTTTATGCTATTTCTTCTGCCTGGAAGGCCCCTTCTTTCCACCTTCTGAACAGTCTCCCACAATTTCCTCATCAAATCTTGTTACCTGCAAGAAGGTTACAGTGATCCACGCTCATCTCTTTCTGTTCTAAAATTGTAATGGGTCTGGATGCTTAGTGTGGCTTTTTTGTCTTAAACATTTCATGTGGGTTTTTTATTTTTCTTTTCTTTTCTTTTCTTTTTTTTTTTTTGAGTTGGAGTCTCACTCTGTTGCCCAGGCTGGAGTGCAGTGGCATGCTCACGACTGCTACAACCTCGACCTGCTGGGCTCAGGCGAGCCTTCCTTCTCAGCCTTCCAAGTAGCTGGAACTACAGGCACGCATCACCACACCTGGCTAATGTTTGGATTTATTGTAGAGAGCTGGTCTCTCCAAGTTGCCCAGGCTGGTCTCGAACCCCTGGGCTCAGGCAATCCTCTCACCTTGGCCTCCCAAAATGCTGGGATTACAGGCTTGAGCCACCGCACCCAGCTCTCACTGGTTTTTAATGGCCTCTCAATTGCCCCTCTAATTTATGATAGGCACCTAACAACAGATGGATCATTCGAACATGCAAATCTTCCTGTTTAAAAATCTTTTCATGGTGCCAATGGTTTTGAGGGTAAAATCCAAAGTCCTAATAATGTCTATCAGGTCATTCAGGATGAACTGTCGATTCTTCCAATGCACCCTGCTCTCTCAGGACCCTGGATCTTTGCACACACTGCGCTCCCTTCCTGGAAGGTCCTTACTGTTCCCCTGCACCTGTGTAACTTCCGTTATTCAAGACTCCCAAGTCCCATTCTGTGAAGCTTTCCCCAGCCAACCCACCACTCAGTATGGAGGAGGAATCCCACACCCTGCAAGCTCTCATAACCACCTGTGTCTCCTCCCATCACCTCGATGTCCAGTATTGGCATTTAAAACAAGTTTATTTATTTACTTTTTACAGATGGGGTTTTGCTCTGTCACACAGGCTGGAGTACAGTGGTGCAATTATCCCTCACTGCAGCCTCAAAATCCTGGGCTTAAGTGATCCTCCCACCTCTGTTGGGAGCTGGCCATGGAGGCCCACTGAGCGTTAGGGATCAGGAAGGCCCGCTGACCCCGAGACCACTAGGATGCGTTCGGGAGCTATTGACCCCATTTCCTCCCCCTTTCTAC
>NW_007248164.1:402142-415920 GCF_000164805.1 Carlito syrichta
ATAAAAGACCCGTTGTAATTCCCAATAACACTCATTTGCTTCTGCACTAGACTGGAGTCCAGTCTCTTTCTTTCTCTCTCTCTCTCTCTCTCTTTCTTCTCCCCCCAATTGCTGATGCCGTCTCCACCTTTGGGGTACCCTGAACCCGGCTGGAGCTGGTCTCTGGCACCCCTCAGTCTCCCAAGTAACTGGGACCACAAGTGCGCACCACCATACCTGGCTTTCCTGGAGCAGTGGTTCAAGCTTGTAATCCCAGAACTTTGGTAGGCTGAGGTGAGAGGATTGCCTGAGCCCAGGGATTCGAGATCAGCCCAGGCAACTTGGCGAGACATTATCTCTATGATAAAAGAAAATGAAATATTAGCCAGGCGTGGTAGCGTGCACCTGTAGTTCCAGCTACTTGGAAGGCTGAGGTAGAAGGATCACCTGAGCCCAACAGGACGAAGCAGCACAGGCTGTGAGCATGCCACTACCCTCCAGCCTGGGTGACAGGGTGAGACTCCAACTCAAAAAAAAAAGAGAAAAACAGTGAGGACAGAAGTAGTGGGGATGGAGAGAGATGGGAAGTCTTGAGAGAGATTTTGGAAGACAATGGAAGAGAGATGGTCCACATGGTTTTGGGAAGATGCAGAGAGGAAGAGGGATTGCGGGCCTTTGTCTAGTGAAGGAGTAATGACACTATAAAGGCAGGAGTAGGAGGAGGAAGAACTGATTTTGTGAGGATGTTGTGTTTGGGTTGGATACGTGAGCTTGGAGTTCACAAGAGAAGAAGATGCTGGGCTGGGCATGGTGGTTCACGCTTGTCAACCCAGCACTTTGGGAGGTGGAGGTGAGAGGATTGCCTGAACCCAGGGGTTCAAGATCAGTCTGGGCAACTTGGCAAGACTTCATCTCTACAACAAATAAAAAAAATTGCCTGGGCATGGTGGCACATGCCTGTAGTTTCAGCTATTTTGGAGGCTGAGAGGAAGGATCATCTGAGCCCAGCAGGTCAAGGTTGCAGTAGCCATGATTATGCCATTGCCCTCCAGCCTGGGTGACAGAGTGAGACCCTGACTCCAAAAAAAAAAAAAAAAAAGAAAGAAAGAAAGAAAGAAAAGAGAAGTAGATGCTGGAGAAACACAATCATGGATCATGAAGTACCAGTGGTGAAGGCCATGAGAAACGAGGGCAGGCTCAGCGGGGGTGTTTAATGCAGCTCTGTCTAGTAGGAATAGAATGCATACCCCATAGGTGATTTAAAATTTTCTAACAGGCTGTACACAGTGGCTCACGTCTATAATATCAGCATTTTGGGAGGCAGAGACAAGAGAATTGCCTGAGTCCAGGGGTTCGAGAGCAGCCTGGGCAACTTGGCAAGACCTCATCTCTACAATAAATAAAAAAAATTAGCTGGGTGTGATGGTGTGCGTCTGTAGCTCCGCTACTTGGAAGGCTGAGGCGAAAGGATCACCTGAGCCTAGCAGGTCGAGGCTGCGGTGGCCGTGAGTGTGCCACTATGCTCCAGCCTGGGCGACGAGAGTGAGACTCCAATTCAAACAACAACAACAACAACAATAGCAAACTTCCCAAGTGATGGTCTTGTGTTGTCAAAGTGGAGAGCTATTGCCCCGCACCTGCTCAGTCCAACGCAGAGACCACCTGCCCCATGTGACAATGAATCACCTGCATTGTGGTGAGTCCATTGAGATATGCTGTCACTATCAAATACATACCAGATTTCAACCCATCGGGTACAATGTGCACGGGTGGGGGTGATGGATGCACTTAAAGCCCAGACTTCTTCGCTGCTATACAATGTAACCATGTAACCAAAAACTATTTGCATCCTTAAAGCTATTAAAATTAAAACAAATAAAAGCCCATACCATGCCCTTAGATTTGAATCAACAGACATTTACTGAGCTCCATAGAGAAAAGATATACAAACAAAGCAAACTAAACTCTTGCTCCCTTAAAAATAATAAGAAGGGCCGGGCGTGGTGGCTCATGCCTACAATCCCAGCACTTTGGGAGGCCAAGGTGAGAGGATTGCCTGAGCCCACGTGTTAATTAACTGTAAAGTGACTGGCCTAGAGCCCATGGTCAGTCAGGGTAGGCTAAGTTATGCTGAGATAACACTCCCAAGATCTAAGGAGCTTAAAACAACAAGGATTTATTTCTCACTCATTCATTATGACTGGTTGGGGCTCAGCTCCACATCATCCTTACATCGAGGCAAGGCTGGAAATCGCAAACTGACTTTAGTTCTTTTACATCATTGGCCAGAGTGAGCCACATGGCCACACCTATGTGTAGGGGGTGGTGGCGGGAGGACCAGGGAGGTGGAGAGATGTCAATCCTACCACAGGAGAAAATTCCAGAAATATTTGAGTAAAAAGCACCAGTAACCACCACCACCAGGAGATGAGAAACCAGGATTTGCACGCTGAAAGGCTAACTTTACTTTGGCTACACCGGACAATCGCTTGGGGAGCTTTTGAATATCTTAATGTCCAGCATGCACCCCAGTCCAATGTCATGAGGGTACCTGGGAGTGGGACCCAGCCATCAGGACTTTGTAGAGTTGACATCCTACCCGCTATATTGCCTGGCTGCCCAATTATAGGTAAGGGCTGACCAGGATCACCAGGGAGAAAAGTTCACAAAGTTAAGATTCTTCCAAATTCTAGACCTCCTGGAGGTCTCTCTCAGCTCTGAAAGACTGTGACAGCAATCCACTGGATTTCTGAGTCAGCCTCTTTTTTCTTTTTTCTTTTTTTTTGGAGTAGGAGTCTTACTCTGTCGCCCATGCTGGAGTGCAGTGGCATGCTCATGGCCACCCCAGCCTCGACCTGCTGTACTCAGGTGATCCTTCCGCCTCAGCCTTCCAAGTAGCTGGAATTACAGGCATGTGCCACCACGGTCAACTAATTTTTTGATTTATTATAGAGATGAGGTCTCCCCGTGCTGCTCAAACTTGTCTCCAACCCCTGAGCTCAGGCAATCGTTTCACCTCAGCCTCCTAAAGTTCTGGGATTACAAGCTTGAGCCACTGTGCCCAGACTGAGTCAGTCTCTTATCTCCAAACACCTATGCAGGTTGCTTCTCTGTGTTCTACGTGTAAGGAGCCCAGAGCCATGATATCAGGAAGTAAGGAGCTGGAAACTGCCATCTCTCAAAAGGATCTGATCCTGGCCAAGTAGAAGCTCAGAATTCCTTACAGAGTATCCTGGCTGGAAGAGGCTTTCAAGGTCATTTAACTTAAGTGCCAACCTCCTGCTTTTATTCTTTCTTTGAGAATTTGCCATCTAGCTTCTGCAGCACTTGAGGGACCCGGAACTCACCAAGTCTTGAGGTAGTGTCTCCTTTAATTGAACTCCCTGGTTAGAAGGTGTTTCTTGACATGAGCTGAAATGTGTCTCCGTAAACCTCCACTCAGTGGTCCCCATTCTTTTTTCTCAAACCACACACAATAATTTGCATACCATTTTCCCCAAACAGCCCTTCACATTTAAAAAAAGTGTCTTTCAGTGTTCCTCCTGAGTCTTTCTCCTCCAGTTTGAAACTTCTCTAATTTAAAACACATCAAACTAGCCGGGTTCGGTGGCTCAGCCTGTAATCCCGCGCCTTGGGAGGCTGTGGTGAGGGGATTGCCTGAGCCCGCAGGTTCGAGACCCACCTGAGCAACTTGGCGAGACCTCATCTCTACAATAAATCAAAAAATTAGCTGGTAGCGCGTGCCTGTAGTTCCAGCTACTTGGAAGGCTGAGGCGGAAGGATCGCCGGAGCCCAGCAGTCGAGGTTGCGGTGGCCGGGAACGGCCACTGCACTCCAGTCTGGGCGACAGAGTGAGACTCCAACTCAAAACAAAAAACAAAAAAAAAACCACACACACATCAAATTAAAGTTTCCATTTTTATGACAATGTTGAGATGATTCATACAATTTGAGATTTTTCCCCTTCTTTTCGTCCTTTCTTCCTTCCTCCTCTTCTCCCAATGCTAACAGAGTAAACTGATTTAAAAGACCTAAATAGAAGGGAATTGATCAAACAGTCACTTCTGCAGCAAAGATCTTTCCTGCAGCCCAGTATAACCCACCTGGCTCTTTCTCTGACACCAGATCTTACTAGCCAAGGTATGTTTGCTGACTCTCTGTGCCTAATTCATAGTGCTCTTGAAGGAATAAAAAATAATAATCCAGGCTGGGCACAGAGGCTCATGCCTGTAATCCCAACACTTTGGGAGGTCAAGGCAAGAGGATCGCTCGAGCCCAGGAATTCAAGACCAGCCTGGGCAACATAGCAAGACCTTGTCACTATAAAAAATTAAACAGTTAGCCAAGTGTGGTGACACACGACTATAGGAGGCTGAGGAGGAAGGATCGCCTGAACCCAGGAGTTAGAGACTACGATGAGCTGTGATGGTGCCACTACACTCCAGCCTGGGTGACAAAATGGAACACCGATTCAAAAGATGAATAAATAATCCATAAAAAAATGGTCCAAAGCCGGGCTCAGTGGCTCAGCCTGTAATCCCACACCTTTGGGAGGCTGAGGTGAGTGGATTGACTGAGCCCGCAGGTTCGAGACCCGCCTGGGCAGCGAGACCTCATCTCTACAATAAATCAAAAAATCAGCTGGGCGTGGTAGCACATGCCTGTAATTCCGGCTACTTGGAAGGCTGAGGCAGAAGGATCGCTGGAGCCCAGCAGTTCTAGGCTGCGGTGGCCAGGAGTGTCCACTGCGCTCCAGTCTGGGTGACAGAGTGAGACTCCAACTCAAAAAAAAAAAAAAAATAGTCCATAAAGTGGTCTGTTCAGTGCCAGTGTCTGGTATGTAGCAGGAATGAGATGTTTGTTATTGCCACAAATAATAGGGGAAATGATAGAGTTTCTACCACCAACGTAATTCATAACAATTAGTAACAATCACTTTTTCCTGGTATCATAATAATGTAGCATGCTATGTATGTTCTGGACATATGTGCAGATAACTGAGGGTTTGACTTTGTAAGTCATAATCAAAACATGAAAGCATATAACATATGACCAAAGCATAGTATATAAGAGCCATTGAGGAGTACGTTTGTTTCCTTTGCTAATGATTTGGATGAACAATTTTTTCTATCACTAATGAGGTGAGGGATAAAGACTGAAACCTGGAGACTCCTGACTCAATAAAGTTAGAAGGGATTCATTAAAATGGATCTAATGCTTTGTAGGAGTTTAAATAAAAATAGTCAATAGAGCAGAAATGCAAACTGCACCTGCTTTGCAAAAGCAAGCAGTCCTTTGATATGGGTTGATAAGTATCTCCCAAGGAGACTCTTTTGTAGTCTATATCAAAGCTGTTGCACCCATTAACTTAACAGTTTCAGACTGAAAGGCCATCAGGATTCCAATCTTAGAATATCAGATTTTTTTTTTACTATTAAACTTTTTATTTTGAAGTTACTTTAGACTTGCAGAAAGGTTACAACTAAGAGGAAAGCACCTCCTTGTAGGTTCTTCACATCCAGTTTCCTCTTATGTTAACATTGAACATAACTATAGTATGATTATCCAAACTAGAAAATTACCATCCATAGAACGACATTAGCTACTCTAGGATCTTATTTGAGTTTTGCCGGTTTTCCCTCCAATGTCCTTTTTCTGGTAGCACATGGCATTTAGTTGTCACGTCTCCATGGTCTCCTTTGATCTGTGCAGTTCTTCATCTTTCTTTGTCTTTCATGGCTTTGACGCTTTTGAAGAATACTGGCCACTCTGATTCCTTTATTTTCTGGACAATGAAAACAAGACTCAGAGGGCACCACACATGGTAAGATAATAGGAAAACTCTTGGTGCGCATCAGTCTGAGTATTTTTCATAAATAGATTGAAGTTAAACATTTCTGGGAAGAGCACTACCAAAGCAATGTTGTGCCCTTCTTAATGAATGATATCAAGAGACACATGATGATATATTATGTCTTACCATTGGGGATGTTAAATTCAATCACTCAGCTAAGGTGAGTGTTCCACTTTTTAAAAAACGATTTTATGATGATTCATAAATATCTTCTAAGAAGATATTTGAGACTATGCAAATATACTGTCTTTCATCGTGCAACAATATTAATTCCTGTGGAATTTGTCTAATGTTTACTTTCTATCGACATCATTCTTACCATGTTTATCAGTTAAAGTCTGCTTTCCCCCTTCCCACACTTAATTCCTCAGGCATTTTTTAATATAATTATTTATTTTATTCTATGGATTATGATTCATTCATTACTATCATTATTTATTTTCTTGATCAGATTGTCCCAAATTTGGCCATTGGGAGCTCCTGTAAGTTGATTCCTGTGATTTTTCTGTTCATTTGTTTTTAATTTGCCCCACCATTTTAGGAAGCATTTTCTTACTTTCTGGCACCAAAAAATGATTCAGGTTCTGCCTTTTGTTTCTTCTGCCCCAACCCTGGAATCAACTATTTTCCCAAGAGCCCTAGTTTGTTTTATTTTATTTTATTTTTTATTTTTGAGTCAGAGTCTCACTCTGTCACCCAGACTGGAGTGCAGTGGCCGCTCCTGGCCACCACAACCTCCATCTACTGGGCTCCGGCGATCCTTCTGCCTCAGCATTCCAAGTAGCTGGAACTACAGGTGCGCGCTGCCACGTCTGGCTAATTTTTTGATTTATTGTAGAGATGAGGTCTCAGACCCGTGAGCTCAGGCAATCCACTCACCTCAGCCTCCCAAAGCGCGGGATTACAGGCTGAGCCACCGAGCCCGGCTCTAGTTTGTTTTAATAGAGAATGGTATTTAGAAACAAAGACCTGAGTGCTGGGGACCAGATGGAGTTTTAAGGAATAAACACCAGAGGAAAGAACCAAATATAGTCTCTGGTGTTTAAAGTCTGTGGTGGTAGATAACAAAATGATGTGTCATTCTTGATACCAAGTACATTAGTTATCTATTGCTGTGAAACAAATCCCCCCATTTTTTTTGAGTTGGAGTCTCACTTTGTTGCCCAGGTTGGAGTGCAGTGGCATGTTCACGGCCACCAGTCTTGACCTGCGGGGCTCAGTGATCCTTCCGCCTCAGTCTTCCAAGTAGATGGAACTACAGGCATGCACCACCACACCCACCTCATTTTTTTGATTTATTGTAGAGATGAGGTATCACCAACTTGCCTAGACTGGTCTCAAACCTGTGGGCTTGGACAATCCTATTATCTCGGCCTCCCAAAGTGCTGGGATTATAGGCATGAGCCACTGTACCCAGCTAAGCCCCCTAATTTACCAGCTCAAAATACTATATATTTATTATCTCAGTTTCTGTGAACCAGCAATCCAGGCAGGGTTCAGTTGTGTCCTCTACTTCAGGGTGTCTTACAGGTTGCAATTAAGTTACCTGGGCTGTAGTCATCTCAAGACTAAACCAGAGAAGGAATCACTCACTATTTTTTTTTGAGTTGGAGTCTCACTCTGTCACCCAGACTGGAGTGCAGTGGCTGCTACCAGCCACCGCAGCCTCGACCTGCTGGGCTCCGGCAATCCTTCCACCTCAGCCTTCCAAGTAGCTGGAACTACAGGCATGTGCTACCACGCCCAGCTAATTTTTTTTGATTTATTGTAGAGATGTGGTCTCGCCAAGTTGCCCAGGTGGGTCTCGAACCTGTGGGTTCAGGCAATTCACTCACCTCAGCCTCCCAAAGTGCGGGATTACAGGCTGAGCCACCAAGCCTGGTCAAGGAATCACTCACTATTAAGGTCACATGGATGTTGGCAGGATTTGGTTCCTTGTGTGTTGCTGGACTGACTGAGAGCCCCGGTTCCTTGCTGGCTATTGGTTGAAGGTGACTTAATTTCTTGCCACGTGGGTCTCATCAGCAAGGTAGCTTGCTTTGTTCAAGATAAGAAGACAATAGAGTCTGCTAGTGAGATGGAAGTCACAATCTTTCATACAAAATCACAAAGTGACATCCCATCATTTTTGTCCTTTTATCTTCCACTTTAGTGCCATACTCATTCTCTTTAGAGTCTGATTACATAGAACAGCTCTTGGTATCCTCCCTGTCTTTCTCTGTGGATGTCAAGAAAAACATGCTGCTATGGCAACCAGAATGACACAAGACCACATAGCTTACATTCTTGAACTAGGCACATTTGTTTTTGTAAAATGTAGCTTCTATAAATGGATGTTTGGCCAGCTCTCGACTCTGACATTAAACAAGATGATGACTGCCGTCAGAGGATTAGTAGAAAATGTAGAAATTGTTTGCACCTGGCAGTGGGTCTATGGTGCCTAATCTTGGTGTGCTATTGTTTTTATTTAACAAAGAAGCAGAGCTTTTGAAACTGAAAGAAACCTTAAATGATGCAGACCAAACCCTGACTCCCCTTATTTTCCAGATGAGGCAGTCTAAGACCTGGAAAGATAATGTCAAAACTCACATGTCAAGAACCCTGGGCCAGGATACCAAATCTTTCTCCAAGACTAAACCAGAGCCCACCAGATAAGAGTATTTCTGTAACAAAAGAGACAGTTCATTCTTATAAACATTTTCGACAAACTTTTTGGATTACCAAACTTGTTCTTTCACTCATCAAGCCTAACCGAGCACCTACTCTGTTGCTGACACGATGCTGAAGAGACAAAGATCAAGTGCCGCATCTGTTCTGACAAGACATCGAGACTAGAGGAAGATGAACACGTGAACACACAGAGTCTGATGAGAAAAAGGCACAAGGGAGTTATATAGAAAGTGCCTTGGATACAAAAGGAAGAGATCAATACAGTCATTTTTGATGATCTTCACACACCTAATGACAAATGGCATCAATTTGATATGTCACAAATGTTCTATTGGAAATCCTTGGCAGTATGGACATTTTGGGTGGGATAGTTTTGAGCTTATGGGCATTTTGGGTGGGACAATTTCACCACCTGCCCATTGAATGCCAGTAGCAATGCCTCCTCCCATCCACAACCCCTGGTCAAAATGACTGCCCCAGCACCGCCAAGGTTGCGTACTGCACTGGTTGAGAGGCTCTACTGAGGCGAAAAGAGAACAAGAATCTACCTGCAGTCAGACAGCTGAGCTCACCCTGAGAAAGAAACAGAAGCAGAGTGCTGCTTTGCAAACATTTTGAAGCATTGGAAATAGAGTGTAAATGTGGGACAGATGGCTTTAGCTGAAGATTAATTACATTAGCCAAACACAAGAATCACATTCTATAAAAATAGCTAGGACGGCACTGTGTTTCAGCAGCATCTTATTAATTCCATGTCTTGTAAATTTGACTTTGGATGAGGATGGACTAATGTTTATTTTTGCCTTCACTTTGATAGATGCGATCTCCAAGCAATGACATAAACAAGAGGGAAAAAATGTTTATCTCACGCATGCACCACCAACACAATTCATTTTACAGGTAAAAAACAAACAAACAAGTAGTTCATCAATAATTCTAATAGTGATGAAAGCCAAGACCTCCACTTGATAATTATATGAGTTTTGTTTTGTTTTGTTTTTTTGAGTTGGAGTCTTACTCTGTTGCCTAGACTGGAGTGCAGTGGCACGCTCACCACCACTGTAGACTCGATCTGCTGGGCTTAGGCAATCCTGTTTCAGCCTTCCAAGTAGCTGGAACTACAGGTGTATGCCACCACGCCCAGTTAATTTTTTTGATTTATGTTAGAGACGAGGTCTCACCATATTGCCCAGGCTGGTCCCGAACCCCTGGACTCAGGCAATCCTCTCGCCTCTGCCTCCTAAAGTTCTGGGATTACAGGCTTGAGCCACCGTGCCCAGCATGAACAATTTTAAAAAAGAGAGTGGATATGTGACTGTATTTGTTTGCTAGGGCTGCTGTAACAAATTACCATAAACTGGGTGGCTTAACACCATGGAAATGTATTTTCTTGCAGTAGTGAGGACTAGAAGTCTGAAATCAAGTATAGGCTAGACCACACTGCCTCCAGAGGCCCCAGGGGACGAATTTCTCCCCTCTTCCTGCATCTGGTAGCTCCAGGTGATGCCCGGTGGAATACAGGTCAAAACTTGTGGGCTCTTTGACTTGACCCTGAAATGAATTTCAGAATGGGCAGCAAAGTTTTAAAACAGAACTTATTAGAGAAAAGGGGAGAAATATAGAAGAAGATGTCTTGGCACAGGCCTCTTGGAGAAAGACTGCATTTTTGCTTTTAACAAAAGACTTCGCTGGATGTGGTGGCTCATGCCTGTAATTGCAGCACTTTGGGAGGCAGAGGTGAAAGGATTGCCTGAGTCCAGGGATTTGAGACCAGCCTGGGCAACTTGGTGAGAACTTGTCTCTACAATAAATCAAAAAATTAGCCGGGAGTGGTGACATATGCCTGTGGTTCCAACTACTTGGAAGGCTTAGGCAGAAGGATCACCTGAGCCCAGCAAGTCGAGGCTGTGGTGGCCGTGAGCATGCCACTGCCCTCCAGTTGGGCGACAGAGAGAGACTCTGACTCAAAAAAAAAAAAAAGCCTGATATATTTTCACAGTAACTGATGTGCTAAAGCTTGTGGACGGCGGGGTGATCTTTTCCAGAACATGCGTTTTGCCTTTGTAAGAGACTTGCTAGACTTCTGAATACACAAGTTCATGAGGTGGTTATGAGCTAAAAGGTGGTCTTATTATAATTTCTATGGCTTTTGATTCTACCTTAATGGAGTTTTTCTTTGGGGAGCTGAGGGGGTGGGGCAGACTGGTAGTTCACATTCCAGCCTGGCCTATGGTAAAGATAAAATTTTAAAAAAGTCTGAACACTTTCTAAAACCTGCCTACAAGAAATTTATCTATCTATTCCTACCCTGTACCAGCTGTCTTCCTCATAGGCACTTTTTAGTTTGTGGCAGTATGACTCCAATCCCCGCCTGTCTTCCCACAGCCTTCTCTATATTTCTCTGGTTTTCGGCATCTTTTCTCTTAAAGGCACCAGTCATCAGATTTAGGACCCACCCTAAATCCAGGTTTCTATTACCCGAGATCCTTAACTACATCTGCAAAGACCCTATCTCCAGTTAAGTTCACATTCACAGGTACCAACTAGGACTTAGGACTTGAGCACATCTTTTTGGCAGACATTTCTTAACCCACTACAGTGGTCTTTAAAAATATTTTATAACTTGGCCTCTCTAGTTGTTAAACCAGACTTTCCTTGCAAGGAACCTGACTTGAGGAAGCCTCACTGAATTACTAGTGGGACGGGGATATGGGGAAACCAGCCTTGGGGTGGTTGGCTCACAGTAGCTGTAAGTTAAAGGATTTGTCTGTGAAAGGACATAGCAGGGAGTTATTATAGCCAAAGAGCAATATTTTTTTTTTTTTTTTTTGAGGAGTCTCACTCTGTAGCCCAGGCTGGAGGGCAGTGGCATGTTCACGGCCACCGCGGCCTTGACCTGCTGGGCTCAGGCAATCATTCTGCCTCAGCCTTCCAAGTAGCTGGAACTACAGGCATGCACCACCACGCTCGGCTAATTTTTCTTGATTTATTGTAGAGATGAAGTCTCACTAAGTAGCCCGGGCTGGTCTTGAACCCGTGGGTTCAGGCAATTCTCTCACCTTGGCCTCACAAAGTTCTGGGATTATAGGTGTGAGCCACTGTGCCCAGTCAAGAGCAAACATTTTAACACTACCTAGTTTTCATATTTTTGTAGCAATTCACTTTAATTTTCCACTAGCCAAGGACAGAACCAGTTTCTCAGAGGTAGCTATTGATAATTGCTTTACAAGTTAACCTAATCAGTTCTTCATAACTTTCATGACAGACCCTATCACCATGGCAACTCTCATCACCTGATGTCAGTCCCTGTGGGTACCTGCCCTCTGTGATGACAGGTAACGTGACACTCCCTCTGTGATGGAGTAGACCACCACCCAATCCCCTTAATGACCTTTCCCCCCAAAGGGGAAGTTTGAAAAAGGATTTGACTTTGAGTAGCCAGCTGCCCTTGCTTTGCTAAGCCGTATTCTGATCATGTGGCTTAAGGTCACCATGTTTCCTAGCTTTGGCCCCCTCCCCTACCCTGGGTGAATCTCTCTTTTTCTCTCTCTGAGTTACTTGCTAAATGAACTATATTTTCCATTCTAACTGCCATGCAATTCTTTGCATCTTTCTCACGGCACAGGATCGTATGACCCCACCCCAGCGGGTCTGTCCTAACATTTTGGAGGACTTCTGGGATATATTTTAACCTAACATTTTTGGAGGTCCCACCGAGATCCCCCTCCTGGGAAATTTTGGTTCCTAACTTGGCAAAGGCAAATGTGGGCTGGAGATAGAGGTTTAGAAGGGAGTGCAGTGAGGCGAGGAAATGCCAGACACACATTTAAGGGCTAGTAGACGAGGAAGAACCACAAAGACGACTGAGGAAATATTAAGAAGGAAACAAAAAGATTGAGGTACCCTGGAAGCCAAGGGAAAGGAGTGAATTAGAAAGCAGAGAACAGCAGGCAAGCTAAGCTAAGGAGTGCCAGGTGTCTGCTGTGTCTAATACCACGGGCCTCTCGCAGTCTGACTATGGTGGACAGAGACCTGAAACAGATGCAGCAAATCAAGGACTGAATGGAAAGAGAGGCGGTAGAGGCTGGGAGTGCAGACAACTCTTTCAAAAAAAACAGCTGGGGGAAGTAGGCGGAGGCGAGAGGATCTCTTGAGCCCAGGAGTTCGAGACCAGCCTGGACAACATGGCAAGACTTTGTCTCCACAAGAACAAATTAGTCGAGTACTGTGACACGCGCCTGGAGTCCCAACTACTTGGAAGGCTAAGGTGGAAGGATTGCCTGAGCCTAGGAGGTTGAGGCTGCTGTTGTTGTGATTATGCCATTGCTCTCTAGCCTGAGTGACAAAGTGAGATGCTGACTCAAAAAAAAAAAAAGAAGAATATTCAGAAGTAAGTAAGGCTAACAACAGATAAACACAGTGAAAATCCAATTGATTCTATTCTTGAGACTATTTTGGTTTGGGGTGATTTTCTTGGGTTCTGTTCTGGTCCGGATCTTTTCTTTTCTTTTTTGAGTAGGAGTCTCACTCTATCGTCAGGCTGGAGTGCAGTGGCAAGCTCACCGCCACCACAGCCTCGACCTGCTGGGCTCCAGTGATCCTTCCGCTTCAGTCTTCCAAGTAGCTGGAACTACAGGTGCACCCATCATGCCCAGATACTTTTTTTGACTTACTGTAGAGACGAGGTTTTGCCAAGTTGCCCAGGCTGGTCTCAAAGCCCTGGACTCAGGAGATCTTCCTGTCTTAGCCTCCCAACCTGCTGGGACTACAGGTGCGAGCCACCATGCCCGGCTGGTTTGGGTCTTTTCTAGGGAATCTTCTAGCACCTCTAAAAGTATGAATCCTTCTCAGGGATTTTCTTTGTAGAATTTTGGAATGTAGCTCTTACGGGTCCATCTGTGTTTTGGCAAACAGCAACCCAGCATTTGGCATGAGGATTTAGGAGCCTAACTGCACCAGGGTCCTTGGGTCATGATGATCTGGGATTGGCAGAAAACAAACCTGGGATGCTTTGGCTGGCATAGAACCAGCTCTTGCAATGAATTGGTGACCTTTGAAAATCTTTGAGCAATAGGATATGGCAGTAGAACTTTGGTTCTATGGTTTTTTTTGAATCAAAGTTTCACTCTGTCGCCCAGGCTGGAGTGCAGTGGCACATTGCTCACAGCCACCGCAGCCTCAACCTGCTGGGTTTAGGCGATCCTTCTGACTCAGCCTTCCAAGTAGCTGGAACTACAGGTGCACGCTACCACTCCCAGCATTTTTTTTTTTTTTT
>NW_007248164.1:415940-430004 GCF_000164805.1 Carlito syrichta
TTTTTTTTTTTATTGTAGAGAGGAGGTCTCACCAAGTTGCCCAGGCTGGTCTTGAACCCCCGGGCTCAGGCAATCCTCTTGCCTCATCTCCCAGAGTGCTGGGATTATAGGCTGAGCCACCACGCCCTGCCGATTCTGTGTTATTAACTGATGCCAATCAGATTTCACACAGTGTTGCAGTTTTAGTGTTTTAGCAGTTAAGAAAGAATATACTCAACATTTCAAGTGTAAAATATGCCATATATAAATGTCCACCATCACATCTCATGTTTTTATGTCTTAGCATATCTCAATTATGTTTTTTACCACTAGCCCATATTTGAAGAACATCAACAAGCTATACATGATATTGTGAGGTCCCTGAAATAAATAGAAATGTTGATCATGCCAGAATCCATTTCAAAACCAAGCTAGTCTAGATCATAGGCTTCTTTTTGTTTGTTTGTTTTTGTTTGTTTTGCCTCAGCCTTTCAAGTAGCTGGAACCACAGGCACGTGTCACCAGGC
Source organism: Carlito syrichta (assembly GCF_000164805.1). Lineage (NCBI taxonomy): Eukaryota > Metazoa > Chordata > Mammalia > Primates > Tarsiidae > Carlito > Carlito syrichta. The sequence continues at coordinate 416,447 of NW_007248164.1, forward strand.
CTGGCTGATTTTTCTTTATTGTAGAGACAAGGTCTCGTCAAATTGCCTGGGCAGGTCTTGAACCTCTGGGCTCAGGCAATCCTCTTGCCTCAGCCTCTCAGAGTGTGGGATTACAGGCATAAATTACTGCACCCAGCGCTTATAGCTTTTAAACTCTGAGTTGATTAATCTGGATTGCACTTTCTAGAGTTCAGAACGAGGTCAGACGATAAGGCTGGGTAACATCAGCATGTCATTGACAATAGATGGATATTAGTGACGGAATAAATAGGATAGCGAAAGGGAGAGAGAAGAGTCCTTTGGCAAGGATCAGAGGCATGCAGGTGTATCATTCCTTTCTGGGAAGAGCCTGCACTGTGGACAGCTTTTATACAACAGACTTTAACATTCAGCTTCACCAACCCTGCAGGATAATCTCTTCATGAATTCTGAGAGGATGTCATATTCAATTATGTCTAGCCAGATTTAAAAGAAAGCCCTCATCATTGAAATATGAAGTGATCATGTTAAACTTCTTAGTACTCCAAAAAAGTTTATACAGTTAAAACATGCCGCCCTTCCTTTTAAGATATTATGTCCTCTACAATTGTGGAGTGATTAATGCCGTTAAAGAGAGGGTAAAAATTAACATTTTAACAGAAATATTGTAATATTAATGTTGTGACATCTTCCACAAAGGTCTCATGTTATATTCTTATGTTCTCTTTGAATTTTCGCATCTTACATTTTGACAAGTTCTCCCACACGAACTAAAATTTAAACTCTGATGATATGTGGAATATATCTTTTTTTAAAGTTCTGGCTGAAAGATGAAATTATTTTGTGGACACTCTGAATTTGGGAGTGGAAGTGGGTGCAATCTTTCTGGAGGGCGATTTGGGAACATGTAAAAAAAGCGTTTAAAAAAAGCATGTCGTCCTCCCTCCTCCCATCTTCCCTCCCCCCTCCCTTCTTCCTTCCCCCTCCCTCGTTCCTGCATTCTTTCCTTCTTCCTTCCTTCTTTCAGTCCTCCCTTCCTGCCCCTCCTTCCTTTGTTCCATCCTTCCTTCCCTCTCTCCCCTTTCTTTTTTTTTTGAGTTGGAGTCTCACTCTGTCGCCCAGACTGGAGTGCAGTGGCCGCTCCCGGCCACCGCAACCTCGACCTGCTGGGCTCTGGCGATCCTTCTGCCTCAGCCTTCCGAGTAGCTGGACCTCCCTCCTTCTTTCCAATCCTCCCTCCTTCCTTCTTTCATTCTCTCTTTTCCTTCCTTCTAAAAGAAAAATAAATAAAAAAAATAAGCACGTAGGCTGGGCAGAGTGGCTTATGCCAATAATCTCAGCACTTTGGGAGATGAAGGTGGGAGGATCACTTGAGGCCAGGAATTTGAGACCAGCCTGGGCAACATAGTATGATCCCATAATTACAAAAAAAAAAAAAAAAAGGCATTAGCTGAATGTGGTGGTGCACACCTGTCATCCGGCTACTCGGGAAGCTGAGGTGTGAGGCTTGCTTAAGGACAGGAGCTCAAGGTTACAGTGAGTTATGACCATGCAGACTGGGCAAGAGAGTGAGATCCTACCTCTAAAGAACAAAAACTAAAACTGAAAAAAAAAATGTAATTTAGCAAACAATTCTACCTCTGGAAATTTACCTCATGAAAATGATCAGAAATGAGGGCAAAGACTGATTGATAAAGATATTTGTTACAGAATTATTAATACAAGTGAAAAGCTGTGAACAACATTACATGTTCAAAAATAGGGAAATCAATTCAATCAATTATGATATCATAATCACTTATCATGCAGTGAGTTACACAGCCTTCAAAATCATATGAGAAAAATGTGCATAATATATTGATAAATGGAAAAAATATACTACCGAGACCATAATTTTGTTTAAAATTATGTTGATACAAGAAAAAAGACTGAACGTATAAATAGCAACATGTAATCTGTGGTTCTCTCCTTCTCTCTCTCTCTCTCTCTCTCTCTCTCTCTCTCTCTCTCTCTTTTTCTGAGTTGGGGGTCTTCACTCTGTCACCCAGACTGGCGTGCAGTGGCACAATCACAGCTCACCATAGCCTCAAACTCCTGGACTGAAGTGATCCTCCCTCCTCGGTCTTCTATGTAGCTGGGACTACAGATGCATGCCACCACACCTGGCTAGTTTTTTTGTTTTTTGCTTTTCTAGAGAGTAGGTTTCACTACGTGGCCCAGGCTGGTCTCTAACTCTTGGACTCAAGCGATCTCTCCGCCTCTGCCTCCAAAAGTGCTGGGATTACAGGCATGAGCCATCCTGCCTGGCTTGTAGTTATCTCTGAGTAAATGAATAATGATGAATTACTTTCTTCTTTGGTCTCTTTAACACTTTATAACAGGGATCCCCAGCCCCCCCAGGCCACAGACCAGTACCAGTCCATGGCCTGTTAGGAACCAGGCTACACAGCAGGCCAAGTGAGTGAAGCTTCATTTACATTTACAGTCTCTGCCCATCACCCGCATTACCACCTGAGCTCTACCTCCTGTCAGATCAGCAGCAGCGTTAGATTGTTATTTTATTTTTTTCCATTTTATTTATTTATTTTATTTATTTTTATTTTTTTGTTGAGTTGGAGTCCCACTCTGTCGCCCAGACTGGAGTGCAGTGGCCGCTCCCGGCCACCGCAGCCTCAACCTGCTGGGCTCCGGCGATCCTTCGCTTCAGCCTTCCAAGTAGCCAGAATTACAGGCGCGGGCTACCACGCCCGGCTGATTTTTTGATTTATTGTAGAGATGAGGTCTCGCTGCCCAGGTGGGTCTCGAACCCGCGGGCTCAGGCAATCCACTCACCTCAGCCTCCCAAAGGTACGGGATTACAGGCTGAGCCACCGAGCCCGGCCCATTTTATTTTTTTGATTCAGAGTCTCACTCTGTCACCCAGGCTGGAGTGAAGTGGCATGCTCACAGCCACCACAAGCCTCAGCTACTGGGCTCAGGTGATCTTTCTGCCTTAGCCTTCCAAGTGGCTGGAACTGCAGGCATTCAAGCTCACACCTGGCTAATTTTTCTTGATTTGTTGTAGAGACGAGGTCTTGCCAAGTAGCCCAGGCTGGTCTTGAACCCGTGGGCTCAGGCAATCCTCTCATCTTGGCCTCCCAAAGAGCTGGGATTATAGACGGGAGCCCTTGTGCCTGGCCAGCATTACATTTTCACAGGAGCATAAGCCCTGCTGTGAACTGCACATGTGAGGGATCTAGGTTTCACGCTCCTTATGAAGATCTAATGCTTGATGATCTGAGGTAGAGCTGAGGCAGTGATGCTAGCACTGGGGAGTGGCTGCGAATACAGATTTTTTTTTTCTTTTTTTCCGAGTTGGAGTCTCACTCTATCGCCCAGACTAGAGTGCAGTGGCATGCTCCCGGCCACCACAGCCTTGACCTGCTGGACTCCCGCGATCCTTCCGCCTCAGCCTTCCAAGTAGCTGGAACTACAGGCGTGCACTACCACGCCCGGCTAATTTTTTGATTTATTGTAGAGATGAGGTCTCGCCAAGTTGCCCAGGCGGGTCTCGAACCCGTGGGCTCAGGCAATCCACTCACCTAAGCCTCCCAAGGTGCAGGATTACCGGCTGAGCCACCGAGCCTGACCAGATGCAATTTTTTTTTTTTTTGAGTTGGAGTCTCACTCCGTCGCCCAGACTAGAGTGCAGTGGCCGCTCCTGGCCACCACAGCCTCACCCGCTGGGCTCCGGCGATCCTTCCGCCACAGCCTTCCGAGTAGCCGGAATTACAGGCATGCGCTACCATGCCCAGCTGATTTTTTGATTTATCGTAAGAGATGAGGTCTCGCTGCCCAGGCGGGTCTCGAACCCGCGGGCTCAGGCAATCCACTCAGCTCAGCCTCCCAAAGGCGCAGGATTACAGGCTGAGCCACCGAGCCCGGCTCAGATGCAATTATTAAAGGCTGTCACTTCATCAAATGTGTCTGCACTGAGAGCATCATTCTTAGCACTTTACTATTGGTAGAGTCGATACTGCCTGCCGCTAAGAACATTTGTCATGAACATTTTTTCCTTCATCTTGAGTCCCAGTCTTACTCTGTCACCCAGGCTGGAGTTCAGTGGCATGCTCACGACCATCGCAGCCTCAATCTACTGGGCTCAGGTGATCCTCTTCCTTAGTTTTCCTTAGTTTTCCAAGTAGCTGGAACCACAGGTGCGTGCCACCATGCCCGACTGATTTTTAAAACTTTATTGTAGAGACGAGGTCTCACCAAGCAACCCAGGCTGGTCCTGAATCCCTGGACTCAGGCAATCCACTCACCTCTGCCTCTCAAAGTGCCGGGATCACAGGTGTGAGCCACCACGGCTGGCATCACGAACTTTTAGGAGAGGCAGCAGTCCAAAAGGTGGCAGGTGTTCCTCTTTTGGCTAGCACCATAACTAGATGAATTGATGAAATAGCAGAGGATACGGTGGCACATTGCTACAGAGGATTAACAAATCACCGATGAATCTACCAGTGTTGACAATAAGACAACAATGCTTGTTTTTGTGTGATATATTTTTCAGGAGGATGTGGATGAGGATATGTGTGCTTTTGTTGCCAACCAATACCACATTCGAGGCTTTGAATGATAACACACCAGGAAAACTGTACTGGTGATTTCGTGTTAGTATGTGTACCGATGGAATGGCTGCCATGACTGGACGGCTTTCTGGTTTCATTACTTGGGTCACAGAGGTCACTTCTGGATGGGCGTCTATGCACTGTGTCATCCATAGAGAAATGCTCGCTAGTCGAAAAATGTCACCTGAACATAAAAACATTTTATGGGATGTGATTACATTTATCAGCCACATTAAAGTACATGCCCTTAACTCACATGTTTGTGTAACCCTGTGAGGAGATGGACTCAGAGCACACATGTTTTCTCCCTTTTTATTTATTTGTTTGCTTGTTTTGAGTTAGAGTCTCACTCTGTTGCCCAGGCTGGAGTGCAGTGGAACGCTCATGGCCACCATAGCCTTGACCTGCTGGGCTCAGACAATCCTTCCATCTCAGCATTCTAAGTAGCTAGAATCACAGGTATGCACCACCACACCCGACTATAATCTATTTTATTTTATTTATTGCAGAGATGAGGTCTTTCTATGTTGCCCAGGTTGGTCTTGAATCCCTGGGCTCAGGCAACCCTCTTGCCTTCCAAAGTGCTGGGATTGCAGGTGGGAGCCACGGTGCCCGGCTATATATCTTCTCTTATACACGGAAGTGAGATGGCTTTCTAAGGTAGATCACTGGCCAGAGTTTCTGAGTTAGGAGAGCTGCTCCAGAGATTTCTTTTAGAAAAACAGTCACCACTGGCAGCACATTTCAGTGACAAAGAATGTGTCACGAAACTTGTTCGCTTGTGTGACATACCTGATCTGCTCAACGAACTCAATCTGTCACTTCAGGTAAGAACAACAACTGTGTTCAAGTCAGCAGATAAAGTGGCTACATTCAAAGCCAAACTGGAATTATAGGGGTGACAAGCGAACACTGGGACTTTTGATATATTTCAAACATCAGCAGAAGTTTTGAAAGAGACTGAGTCAGGGCTGTCTTTCTCCCAGCTGGTGCATGGTCACTTATCTCAGCTTTTAAGAGTTTGAGCATTGCTTCCCAAACACCAAACACCCCGAACTGGGAAGTAATGGATTCGTGACCCTTTTCTGAACAAACCAGGTGAATTGACTTTGTCCATACTAGAAAAGGATCAATTGCTTGAGATTGCAAATGATGGTGGCCTTAAAAGTATGTGTGAGACAACTTCAAATCTCCGTATGTTCTGGATATAAAGCCAAGTTGGAATATCCTGAGATTACCACATTAAGCCCTGAAACATCTGCTTTCATTTCCAACATTCTATCTTTGTGAAGCAGGGTTTTGCGCAGTGATAGCAAACAAAATGAGATTATGGGGTAGACTGGAGATGAGCAACACACTTCGGGTGTCACTGTCTCCCATCACCCTCAGATGGGACGGAAAACAAGCTCAGGGCTCCCACTGATTCTGCATTGCAGTGAGTTGTGTGATCATTTCACTATATATTGCAATGTAATAATAATAGAAATAAGGTGCACAGTAAATGTAATGCACTTGAATCATCCTGAAACCACCTCTGGTCCTTGGAAAAATTTTCTTTCATGAAACTGGTCCCACTACTTATGAGCTTTCTGTAATGAAATGAATCATTCCTTCATAATAGGGTAAATGTTAGGTTAGTACCCACAGGAGACCAGGCAGCAAAGGGTTGAAAATGATTCCACACATTTATTTCCTAATTTTACTGCAAGGGCAAGAGCAGGTATTCAGGAAGAATGAGACAGAACTGTGGGAACGAAGAGGAGCTTAGCAACATAATACCAATTAGGCATTCGTGAATAGGACCCTGCCTGGGAAATCTCAAAGACAGAAAATAATCTTGGGGACCCCTGGTGAAATGCCAGACTGCAACTAAAATAAACTTAAAGAGCCCAGGAAAAAAATGATTAAAGGATAGTGATTTAAATGACACAGGAATCAGAGCAGACCTCTAGGGATACTATTTCCTGGGACCTGGGAGGGCAACAGAGAAAGGCATGGGAAGATTGCTTGAGTCCAGGAATTCAAGACCAGTTGGGCAACATAGTGAGATCTCGTTTCTACAAAAAAATGAAAAGATTAGCCAAGCGTGGTGGTGCATACCTGGTGTCCCAGCTACTCAGGAGGTGAGGTAGAAGGATTGCCTGAGTCCAGTAGGTTGAGGCCTGGGCAACAGAGTGAAATTCTGACTCACCGCCCCCACCCCAATCTACTAATTAAAAAAAAATTTGTAAGACGTCAACAGTTGCAAAATTAAGAGTTTCCACCTAAAAGTTCGAAACTCTAGCTCATCCTGAAAGACCATAGGCTCCAACAACCCTGTGATTCCCCAAGTTCACAAAAATACTGTCCCCAGTTCCCATACGCAGCCTGCTTGGTGCTCGTTGACCAGCCTGGGCAACTTGGCGAGGCCTCATCTCTACAAAAAATCAAAAAATTAGCTGGGCATGGTGGCGTGTGCCTGTAGTTCTAGTTACTTGGATGACTGAGGTGGAAGGATCACCAGAGCCCAGCAGGTTGAGGCTGTGGTGGCCATCAGCCTGCCACTGCACTCCAGCCTGGGCAACAGAGTGAGACTGACTCAAAAAAAAAATTGTGTATCTATTCTTACAAGTTTAAATTTCAGTCACTTTCAAAGTACTCTCCATTTGATGCAATACAACTATTGAGACTCTTTTCCCACTGCTCAAAAACAGCTTTTGAACTCGTCAATTTTGGTCCTTTTTAGTGCTTCTGCCGTTTTTTGTTTCACCTCTTCCACATTGGCAGAAAGTTTCTCTTCAAGGACTTTTCTCATCTGGGAAGACGAGAAGAGGCTTGGGGCAAGATCAGGTAAATAGGGAGGGTAGGGTAAGGGGGTCATGTCATTTTTGGTCAAAAATTGCTGAACACTCAGACCCGTATGGACAGGTACACTCGTAAATCACCCAACATGAAATTGTCAAATGCATTGAAAAAAATCTCCAAAAAAATATTTCAGTGAAGCCAAACTCAGCCTCCCACAACAATGCTAGCTGGTTTGCTGATGCCAATGGGTTCCTAGACCACTTGCAGGGGGAAGCCTGTACTATAAGAAGGAGTCTGCCCTCCAAAAGATAATTCTGGGTTTTTTTGTGGGGGTATCCCCCTTGTGCTCTCCTATTATCAACTCATTATTCACTTAAGTTCATAGTTTACATTAGAGTTCATTCTTTGTATTGCACATTCTGTGGGTTTTGACAAGTGTATAATGACATGTATTCACCATTACAGTATCATACAGAGTAGTTTCACTGCTTTAAGAGTCCCTTGTGCTCCACTTTCCCTTTCTCCCCCACAAGTCCTTGACAACTACTGACCTTTTTATTGTCATCATCATTTTGACTTTTCCAGAATATTGTATAATTGGAATCACACTCTGTGTAGCCCTTTCAGACTGGCCTCTTCCACTCAGCAATCTACATTTCGGTTTCTCTATGTTATTTTGCATCATTTCCTCGTGGTTTTATTGAGGTATAAATGACATATATAATAAGCTGCACATATTTCAAGTCTAAAGTGGTGGCTTTTCACATAAGCACACACCAGTGAAACCATCACCTCAATTAAGATAATGAATGTGTCTATCATCTTCCTCATCCCTCTTTGTGAACCCTTCCTCACACCCCTACCTGCCACCCTCTTCCAAGCAAACACTCCTTTGCTTCTATCACTTGAGACTAGTTTGCATTTTCTAGAATTTTCTATAAAAGAAATCACATCCTTTGTACTCTTTTTGTGTGGCTATTTTTACTCAGTATAAGCAGGGGTGGGTGGACATTTCCCTTGGATTCTGTTGATGTCTAAACTTTGAGAAGTAGATAAGTCTTCTCAGAATGATAACATCATTCTGAGAGTCAGAGATTCGCCATAATATCAAATGAAGTATATTCATCCTGAAAATAGCTGAAAGTATCAGAGTCATGCTGCAAAAGACCTTCTATGCTCTTGATCATAGACATGAAGCATTGTATCACAAACTGATACAATAAACTTTCCAAGCACAATGGATCCCTTGGGTCCTGCCATGCTCTATGACTGCCATGTTTTGATACAAACACATGGTTTTGATTGAGTGAGGGTTTCAGACTTCCTTTGCTCTGTCATTTGGCAACTGCAAATTATGAAAAAGCATTTTCGGTCCATAATTAAATAGAGGGAGTGTAAAAGTAGAATATAAAAGTGTGTATACTATAATTCCAATTTGGTTTTTATTTTATTTTTATTTTTTATTTTTATTTTTTTAGTCGGAGTCTCACTCTGTCACCCAGGCTGGAGTGCAGTGGCATGGTCAGAGCCGCTGCAGCCTCAACCTACTGGGCTCAGGCAACCCTTCCACCTCAGACTTCCGAGTAGCTGGAACCACAGATGAGTGCAATCACGCCCAGCTATTTTTTTTGATTTATTGTAGAGATTAGGTCTCACCATGTTGTTCAGGCTGACCTCAAACTCCTGAACTCAGGCATTCCTCTTGCTTCTGCCTCCCAAGTGCTGGGATTATAGGCGTGAGTCACCGTGCCTGGATCAATTTGTTTTTTTGTTTTTTTTTTGTATTCAATATTTTTTATTATGATATTGTGGGGTACAGTTAAGAGTTAGGTATACAAATATGCTTTGTTCAGGAACCCTTGTTGATAAGAGGTGTCTCCCTGTTCCCTGACAGATGTTTACTACCATTAATCCCATCTCCCTTCTCCCCCTGCATAGTTTCCCACCACTGTCAGTCATTTTCTTATGGTATTACGTTGGATGATCAAGGTCCACTATATGAGTGAGAACATGTGATACTCAGATCTTTGTTTCTGTGAGAGGTCACTCAGTATTATAGACTCTAGTTCCATCCAGGTTGCTGCGAAATTCATGATTTTGTTCTTTTTTATGGCTGCACAGTATTCCATCGTGTATAGGTACCACGTTTTTTTAATCCAGTTCTCTTTTGATGGAAAGCATGGTTGGTTCCAGGTTTTTGCTATTGTGAACAATGCTGCAATAAGCATTCATGTGCAGGTATCTTTTTTATAGAGTGATTTGAGTTCTTCAGGGTATATTCCCAGTAGGGGGATTGCAGGGTCATATGGGAGGTTGATATTTAGAGCTTTTAGGAATCGCCACACTGCTTTCCACAGAGGTTGCACCAGTTTGCACTCCCACCAACAGTGTAGAAGTGTTCCCTTTTTGCCAAAGCCTCTCCAGCAACTGTTATTTTTTGAGTTATTGATAATTGCCATTCTGACTGGAGTTAGGTGGTATCTCAGTGTGGTTTTGATTTGCATCTCCCTGATAATTAGTGAGGTTGAACATTTCTTCATGTGTCTGTTGGCTGCTCGAATGTGTTCTTTTGTGAAGTGTCTGTTCATGTCTTTTGCCCATTTTATAATGGGATTGTTTGTTTTCTTCTTTTCAGCACGTTTGAGTTCCTTGTAGATCCAAGATGTTAAGCCTTTGTCAGACCTAGAGTTGGCAAATACTTTTTCCCAGTCTGTAGGCTGTCTCCCTGCTCTCTTGCTGGTTTCTTTGGCTTTGCAGAAGTTTGGCAGTTTAATGAGGTCCCACTTGTCTATCTTATCTCTTATGGCCTGTGGGTTTCGGGTTTTGTTCAGGAATTGGATGCCAGTTCCAATTTCCATGAGGGTATGTCCTTCCTTTTCTAAGGTTCTTATGGTTTGAGGTTTTACATTTAGGTCTCTGATCCATTTGGAGTTAATTTTTGTGTATGGGGATAGGTAGGGGTCCTGTTTCAATCTTCTGCATGTGGTCAGCCAGTTTTCCCATCACCATTTAGTGAATAGGTTCACCTCTCCCCAGTGGTAGGTGGTGGAGGCTTTGTCGAAGATGAGTTGGTTGAGAAATTGAGGTTTTGCATCTGGAATCTCAAATCTATTCCAATGATCTATATGCCTGTTCCTATACCAGTACCAAGCTGTTTTGATGATTGTAGCTTTATAGTAAAGTTTGAAGTCTGGTAATGTGATACTGCCTGCTTTGTTTTTTTTGCTGAGGATTGTTCTGGATATTCTTGGTCGTTTGCGTTTCCATATGAATTCCTGTGTAGTTTTTTCTAGGTCTGAGAAGAATGTTGCCGGTAATTTGATGGGTATTGCATTGAATCTGTAGATTGCCTTAGATAAGATGGACATCTTCACAATGTTGATTCTTCCAACCCATGAGCATGGGATATTTTTCCACTTGTTTGTGTCATCTTTGATTTCTTTGAGCAGAGTTTAATAGTTTTCATTGTAAAGGTCTTTCACGTCTCTGGTTAGGAAGATACCAAGGTATTTCATTTTTTTGGTGGATATTGTGAATGGAATTGTGGTTTTTATTTGGATTTCTGTTTGTTTATTATTGGTGAAAAGAAATGCGATTGTCTTTTGCACATTTATTTTGTATTCTGAGACTGTGCCATAGGCCTTTATCAGTGTAAGGAGGTTTTTGACAGATTCTCTTGGGTTTTCAAGGTATACCATCATGTCATCTGCAAAGAGAGATAACTTGACTTCCTCTTTTCCTATTTGGATACCCCTGACTGCCTTCTCTTCTCTGATTGCTCTAGCCAGGACCCCCAATACTAGATTGAACAGGAGGGGTGAGAGTGGTACCCTTGTCTTGTTCCAGTTTTCAGGGGAAATTGTTCCAATTTTTGTCCATTTAGGAGTATGCTGGCTGTGGGTTTCTCGTAGATGGCTTTTACTATTTTGAGCTATGTTGCCCGTATGCCTAGATGTTCAAGGGTTTTTATCAAGAAGGAGTGCCGGATTTTATCAAAAGCGTTTTCTGCATCTAATGATATAATCATGTGGTTTTTGTTTTGACATCTGTTGATGTATTTAATTACATTTATGGTTTTATGAATGTTGAACCAGTCTTGCATCCCAGGGATGAAGCCTACTTGGTCATGATGGATGATTTTTGAGATGTGCTGTTGGATCCGGTTTGCTAGGATCTTGTTGAGAATTTTGGTATTTGTGTTCATCAAAGATATTGACCTGTAGTTCTCTTTCTTTGTTGGGTCTTTACCTGGCTTGGGTATCACTGGGTATCATTTTAGCTTCATAAAATGATTTGGGGAGAGTTCCATCTTTTTCAATCACCTGAAATACCTTCAGTAGGATTGGGATCAGCTCCTCCTTAAATGTCTTGTAGAATTCTGCTGGAAAGCCATCTGGTCCAGGACTTTTTTTTGTAGGTAGTTTTCTTATTACATAGTCAATTTCCTTGATTGTTATTGATCTATTTAGGGTCTCAATTTCTTCTTGTTTCAACCTAGGCAGGTTGTGTGATGACAGAAAGTCCTCCATTTCCTTAAGGTTTTCAAGTTTGTTTCCATACAGGTGTTCATAGTAGTCTCTAATGATCTTTTGTATTTCTTCAGGATCAGATGTGACTTCATCTTTTGTGTTTCTGATTGTGCTTATTTGGGTTTTTTCTCTCTTTTTCTTGGTCAGTCTAGCTAGGGGACCATCGATCTTGTTTATCCTTTTGAAGAACCAGCTTTTTGTTTCATTGATTTTTTGTATTATCTTTTTGTCTTCTATGTCCTGAATTTGGGCTTTTATTTTGGTGATCTGGATTCTTCTGCTGAAATTAGGGTTTTTGTGGTCTTGCTTTTCAGGCTTCTTTAGGTGGCTTGCTAGGTTGTGAATTTCTGTTCCTTCCATTTTCTTCATGTGTGTTTGTAGGGATATAAATTCCCCTCTTACTACAGATTTCGGGGCATCCCAGAGATTTTGGTAAGATGTTTCTTCATTTTCATTTGTTTCCAGGTATCTTTTGATCTGTTTTGATTTCATCATTGACCCAGGAGTTGTTTAGCCTCATGTTGTTTAGTGTCCATGTCTTTGTGGGTTTTGGGGGGACTTTGTTGGTGTCAATATTTATTTTTATTCTACTGTGGTCCGAGAAGAAACATGGTAGAATTTTGGTCCTTTTAAATTTGCTTATGCTTGATTTATGGCCGAGTATATGGTCGATGTTAGAATATGTTCCATGTGGTGATGAGTAGAATGTGTATTCTGTGGTCTTTGGATGGAGTGTTCTGAAGGTATCAATTAAGTCCATTTGGTCCAAAGTCACATTGAGGTTCTGGATCTCTTTGCTAGTTTTTTTGTCCTGATGAACTGTCTAGGGTTGTGAGTGGGGTATTAAAGTCCCCAGTTCTGATAGTGTTAGAGTCAATATCTTTCTTTAGTTTTCCAAGAAGTTGCTTTATGAAAGTTTATGCACCTATGTTGGGTGCATATATGTTTAGGATAGATATTTCTTGTTGATGGATTGAGCCTTTTATCATTATGTAGTGGCCTTCTGTATCTTTTTTTATTTTTAATAGCCTGAAGGGTATTTTGACTGAAATTAAGACCACTACTCCTCCTTTCTTTTGTATTCTGTTCACCTGAAAGTTTGTTTCCCATCCTCTTACTTTGAGACTGTGGGTGTCCTTTCTAGTGAGGTGAGTCTCTTGAAGGCAATAGATTGTTGCTTGATGATACTTTATCCATTTTGCCATTCTGTGTCCTTTCAGTGGTGCATTTAGTCCATTCACATTTAGGCTAATAATTGAAATGTAAGAGCTGATCCCTGCCATAAGGTTCTTACAGAGTTGTTCCTGTTTGTTGTCTTTCTTTGGGGTTTGGAGTTGGTTCATGTGTGTTTTTAATCTTTTGCCTGTACTCTTGTGAAGAATGTTGTTGATCTTTTTTCTTTTTTTTCTGTGTTCAGTACTTCTTAAGTGTTTCTTGTAGAGGTGGTCTGGTGGCAGCGTAGGTTCTTAGGGATTGGATATCTGGAAAAGATTTTAATTCTCCCTCACTAATGAAACTTAGTTTGGCTGCATAGGTTATTCTTGGTTGAAATTGTTTCTCTTTTAGAACTTTGAAGATAGGGCTCCAGGCTCTCCTAGCCTGAAGGGTTTCTGTGGATAAAATCTGCTGCTATTCTAATTGGTTTTCCCTGATAGG
>NW_007248164.1:430389-454889 GCF_000164805.1 Carlito syrichta
AGATTCTTTCTTCTGCTTGGCTGATTCTGCTTTCCATGCTTATTAGTCTGTTGTTCATTTGCATCACAGTATTCTTTACTGTTGTCATTTCTGACATCAGCTCCTTCCTATTTTCCTCAATTTTTTAAATTCTCTCCATTAATGTCTTGATGTCTGGGTTTGTTGCATGTAACCAGTCATTCTGGGGGCTCTTCATTGTTTGTTTTCCAGAATCTGTTTTCTCAGTGTCTGATATCCCAGGGGTCTGTGTGAGACCTATATTCTTCTTTTGGTTTTTCTTCATTTGTGCGGTTTCCCCCCCCCCTACTTTTTCCTTCCCTCCATGTCACTGTCTTCTTTAATTCTGTTATTCAGAGGTAAAGGGCTTGGTTTTACTTCTGTTTGTTCAATCTCCTATTCTTTATGCATGTCCTCTTACTTTGTTCAATTCTGGAGTTGCACTGTAGGTTGGGGGTGGTCCTTTTTGCAGTTTTGAGATTTACTTAAGGTGGGAGCTGTGATTCAAAATCTATCTGCAGGTCCTGGTATTCACTGACAGGTGTGTGAATAATCTGGAACCCACTTCCCACTGCCTTGGAATCTGTCCATGCAGTGGGGCTGTAGGTTTACTCCCTGAAATAAAATGTGGTTAGCAGAGGGGAGAGAATGGAGCAGACAGTGAGTTGAACAGGGGGGTGGAGAGATAGAGGAGTATGGGGGAAACAAACAAGTGTGCCAACAAATAGAGAGGCCTATACTGAAACAGATAAAAATAATAGACCTCGCCTACAGATGAACCAACTCTCATACAGACAAAAATAAAACATATATTGTTGCCAACATAGCAGCTATCCAACCACCTTATTAGTGTGCTGTTCCTCTATACAAAGATATGGTTTACAGAGAGAAGAAAAGAGAAGAAAAGGAAGAGGAAAAAAGAAAAAAAGGAACAATATAGTAGGAATAGAATTAAGTCATTAAACTAACAGAATCAATGAAGCACACTCTGAGACATTTCGTTTAAGTCCAATGTCCTTTCAGGTCTGATTTCTAGGTTTCTTTTCAAGCTGGTAAATTAGTTTGCAGTTAGGGTCAGTTGCCCCTGAATCTGCTATGAAGGACAGTTCAGATCACCATCTTCGTTCACCACTCTGGCGTATGTCTTTATCAAGCTTGTTTCTCCCATTTCAGTGTTGTTACCTTGAATCACCAGCAGGTGGTGCTATCTCAGCTGCTCGCCCCAGAGGGGGTGGGGCCGGACAGGGACGGCAGAGGTTGAAGAAGGCAAGATGGCTGCCTGCCTCAGGGCAGACGGCAGGAGACTTACGGTGGGCAGGACGTCTCAGTCGCAGGAGAGGTGGCAGCGATCCCAGCAGATCTTCCCTGAAGGGGCTTCAAGGACTGAAGTTGTGGATCACCTCTGGCCTGGGTGGTGTGATGTGCTACCGGCGGCGGTGGCGGTGGCTGTGGCGGCTGCAGCGGCTGTGGCAATGGTGTCTGTGCTGCAGTGGTTGTCCAGACTGCTGCGATGCCCCAGCGGTGGCAATGGCCAAGCTCCGTATGTAGAGCAGGCTGCAATGTTGGGGTCCGTAGCCCCCAGGGTGAGAGTCAGAGACCCACTGCAGCTCTCCTTTGCAGAGGTTTTCACAGACCGGGTTGCCCCGTCACCATCTTGCTGGAAGTCTCCTCCCATTCCCTCTTCTTATAAGGACACCGGTCATATTGGACTAGGGCCCACCCTCATGGCCTCATTTTACATTAATCGCCTCTTTAAAGGTGCAGATACTGTCTCCACACATAGTTGCATTCTGAGATACTGAGGGCCAAGCTTCAGCATATGAATTTGGAGGGGTGGGTGCCACAGTTCAGCCTGTAACAGGGCTGAATGCCTGTTTTTATTTGCCTGGGGCTATACTGGGTATAGTTTGACTACTGGGGCTGCTGGAGGAAGACAGTAGTCAAGGTTAGTCATATGGGCTCTCATGCTTGTTTGTTGACCCCACCACAAACCCCAGGTAATCACACTTCACACACACTGCCACACATGGCAGCTGGAAGAATTAAGCACTGTCCACGTAACTTCACTGGAAGCTGTGCCTGGCCTCTCCTGGACCCTGCCTTACATACCTTTTTTCTTTGCTAATTTTAATCTTCATTCTTTCCTGCAACAAACTCTCACTACGAGTGTTAACAGTTTTTCTGAGTTCTGCGAGTCCTTCTAGGGAGTTGTCGTCTGATGAAGGCCATGGATATCCAGTAAAAGCAGTAATGAAAAATGAAAACCTATGGCAAAGAAAGCCAAACTGTGAGGGGAACCAGGCTGCTATAGGAGCAGGGTTACACTGCCTGAGCCCCTGGCCATGCCTGTGGTCCATGCCTTCCCCGGTGTGAGTGAGAGATGGTCCGGAAGAAAGTATCCTGACATCACGACAGAGCTGGTAAGCTCCTTGCTGGTGGAGAGTGCTGCGTCATGCCTCAGGACTGGCTAATTCTTGCTCTAGGTTTTCCTTTCACAAAAATGTGTTCTCGGAAATTTTGACCCCAACTCTGTGAGTCGGACCCTGTTCTTTCCTTCCTGCGGCACCTTGGAGCTGAGGGCTGGGATGTGATGGTGGCAGGGCTGTTCTTCCTCATTGGGGCCCTGGGAGGAGCATCAGGTCTGTGGTCTTTCTGCCTCTTTGTTGATCCTGGGAGCAACTGGGCCAGGCCTGGCAGGGCAAGCCACGTGTGAGTTGAGACACCTTTCTGCTGTGAAGCCACGTGTGGCTGAAAAAGCACTGGGGAGACAATGCAGTGCAGCTGCCCTGTTGCCCCTTGGCCCAACCTCTGACCATTCCCGCACCAGACCTTTTGCCTCCCAGGCCTTTCTTTTCCTCCTCCTTCGACTGGTGTGTGTGGACCCCTCTGCTGTACCCATGGACCCTCATGTGGATTCAGTCCTGATTGTAGAGGTTCTGGGTTTTTCCACATGCCATGCAAACGGGATGTTCGAGCAATGAAGTCAAAGCAGACACCCACAAAGTATTGTGGTGACTGTAGAAATAGCAGGAAGACATTTTGCATACAATGAATGTGGGCAAAAAGACAACAGGCTGGGTCTTGGGAAGCTTATGGATGTGTGAGCAGCAGCCACACAGGATGCATGGCGAGTCTGTGGATGGAAAATGACTAGGAGGTCCAGCTCCACTCCCAGCACGCGTGGGCAAGTGGGAGCTTTCACCAAGGAGCAGGGTGAGTCTGTGGAGGAAAATGACTAGGCAGGGTGAGGGAGACTCTGGCTGAATCGGCCCAATAGGATTCTTCCTAAAGATGGGCCAGGATAACCAGAATTCCCTGGGAGATGAGGAGCCTGACCAGATATCGAGGGTGGGCAGATATTAAAGGGTGGGGGGGTTCTTGCTCATCTGCCACCCCTACACACACATACCACGTGGATACAGGCATGCCACACACACACACACCCACATACACACATTGTATATACATTCCACACATATACAGCATAATACACACTCCACACACACATACACATGTACACACACATCCCCCCCACACACATACATGCTACACATACACATACACCACACACATACACACAAACATTATGCGTGTGCACACACACATCCACACCCACACATCCACATATATACATATTTCCCACATGCACACCCACCCACACAGAGTTCTCTTGTTCCTTCCTACGAACTGGCTGGCTTACTGTAAAAGTGCTAGCTAGCTGGGGCAGGATTCAGCCACCAGGGAAGATGACACGATGGAGATGGCTGGTTTTGTGGAGGAGGCGTCGGGATTGTACTGCCTGCAGTCCCTCCTTTCCTTGGCTGTAGAATCCTTCAGGAAGAGGGGACTGAGGCCCTGATTTTCAAGAGCTTTTATGGTGTGACTCCTGGGGGGCTGCTTATGGCGGTGTGCCCATGTCCTATCTGTCAGGCTGTCCTGTCCTGGTGGCAAGCTGCTCATTGCCCAGGAGCTGCCCATACTGACAGCCAGTGCCCTCTCCTCTCTGGCTGGGTCAGATAATCTCTCCTCCTCGTATTCCAGCTAAGGCCTGGCCTCCCCGCCGTGGGGCAGGACTCAACCACCCCAGGGTCACTGTACACCAGAGTCCAGAGCAAAGCAACCCTTCTAGATTGGGGACAGTTCTTCCCTGAGATCCAGGTTCCAAATTCTCACTCCAACCCTAGGCCCAGCCCCTTCCCTGCCTGAGGAGAAGTTGAAGGAGGGACTTCTTTTCTTGGTGGGAGCTTTCCCCTTCCCACAGGCCTGGCCTGGTCCCAAGCCCCCAAAGAAGCAGTCACATCTGTCCAGATACCTGCCCCTTTTCTGGGTCTTCACTGTATCATGAAAAGGAACATACCACAGAGACTTACTCAGCAGTGGAACAGAATGCTGAGAGGGTTCTAGACTTGCCTGTTTCTCTCTCTCTCTCTCTCTCTCTCTCTCTCTCTCTCTCTCTCTCTCTCACACACACACACACACACACACACACACACTATTGATTCTCTAACTGAAGGGTGCTCTCCCAACACACTCTGCTCACATTTCTGAGCTTCTGCCTTCAGAAGGAGTCTCTGCATTGAGCCCCCCAGGGCTTGGGTGGATGGACATTCTGGCCTCAGCTTCTTAACTGCATAAATAAAAGAGCCAAGCAGATGTTTTGCCCAGGACACAGGGGCAGCTCCCCTCTCTGGAGGTGAATTCCAGTCTCCTCTCTAAATGAAGGTGGTGCCGGTGACTTTCAGAATGGCAGTTTGCTTTTCGCCCCGATGCTCAAGGCATCTGGAATTCTGATGGCAGAAGTGATGTCCTGGGGACTAGTTGGGACAAAAGCTGAGAAGATCAATGCATTTCAGTCCCACTCAAGCTTGAGGTGGGGAAGTAGTGGGCTGTCCACTATGAGAACCACCAACTCCATGTGGTGAGTGAACCTGTGAAGGGGCTTATCTGAGTTGAGAGAGGCCATGAGTGTAAAATGCACACTCAAGTTCCAAGATTATAAAGAGAAAAATAGGATGCAATTTATCTCAAAAACATTTTTAAAAAATTAATTACATGTTTCTGAGTCAGTACGCTTAGGGTAATGATCTCCAGCCCTGTCCGTGTGGAGCTCACTCTTATGCAGGAGCCAAATGGCCACAGAGATGGAAACAATAGACATTGGGAATACCAGTAAGGGGGGAGGCAAAAAAGAGTCAGGGTTCACCACCAGATACCCAGTCCCACCAGTGCACAACGTGACCATGTAACCAACATGCATCTGGACCTCCTGAATCTAAAATAAAAATGGAAAACATTGTATGTGTTTGAATCAGAACGGTGAATTCATAAAAATTGATAGTGTCAAAATGATTATATTGGCTGGGCGTGGCTGCTTATGCCTATAATCCCAGTACTTTGGAAGACTGAGGCAAGAGGATCGTCTGAGCCCACAAGTTCAAGACCAGCCTGAGAAACTTGGTGAGACTTCATCTCTACAATAAATTTTTTAAAATAGCCAATCATGATGGTGCATGCCTATCGTTCCAGCTTCTTGGAAGGTTGAGGCAGAAGGATCACCTGAGCCCAGCAGGTGGAGGCTGTGGTGGCTGTGAGCATGCCACTGCACTCCAGTCTAGGGGACAGAGTAAGACTCTGACCCCCCCCCAAAAAAAAAGTTTTTTTATTTTTTGTGTTAAAATTCATTAGCTTTGTTTCATTTTACCTTGTGTGGCCACTAGAACATAGTCAATGCATCTTATACATTTAGGTTTTATATTATAAATGTATAGTCACTTGTGATTTACATTATATTTCTCGTGGACATTGCTGGTCTAGAATCAAAACCCTCCAGCATCCTCAGTTGTCCAACCTGGGTGTGGAGAAAAAAAACTGACAGCACCATCTGAGAGGTTGAATAAATCAGCAACTGACTTATGCCATGAGTCCACCGAGCTCAGATTTGACTCAGGAAAAGGGAGACTGTCATCTGTTAGCCTGAGTCTTGGGCATCAAGGTTCCACCTACTGCCATCAGGGCGGGGTCCCAATGTCCCCAAGTAGATATATGGTAAATGGCACAGAGTGGTCATAGGCAACACTTGCTGAACTGAAGAGCTACCCACTCCCTGGATTCTGCTGTCTCCTATCCACCCTCTGGAGAGATTTGAGAAGAAAAAATAAATCCTATGGTGCTCACCTCTCCTCCACCGGGTTCTCTTCTGGATTCCTGCTGCTTCCAGGGATAACTCAAATCTGGAGTGAGACCCACCTACAGGGGCTTTTACTGGAGAGAGTCTCCATTCACCTTACTCACATCTTGCCTCTTCTCTTTAGTCCAATTGGATTCGATTTAGTTATGACATTTTTGTGCTGTTGGCATAGGGTGTGAGCCACAAAAACAGTTGATGATTGTATCCTGAGAATGCCTCTCGCCACCCCCCCCATGCAAACACACACATATAGGAAAACAAAAAAAATTTATATTCTTCAGGTGAGACCAGGTGAATAGGGAGGGTGGGACACTGGGGTCATGCCATTTTTGACTAAAAACTACTGAACATTCAGCGAGGTGTGAGCAGGTGTGCTCGTAAATCACTCATCATGTAGTGGACAAAGTCACTGAAAGAATCTTAAAAAAAAATTCCCTGAAGCTGAACGCAACCTCTCACAACAACTCTAGCTGGAACACAGATGCCAGTGGTTTCGTGAGGGAAGCCTGTCCTGCAAGGGCGCACCTTCCAAGAGATAATTCTGGATTATGGGGGTTCTCCCTTGTATGATTGTTTCACCACCAATGTATTTGGTGTTTTTAGTGACTTTGAGATAGCTTTGGGAAAATAATAGATGACCTTTTCCAAAACTACAGCACGCATAACACTGCTGAAACTGAGATGGGAGCCTTGAAGGATCTGATTGCAGAACTCAGACTCATGGCAACACACTCGCCTCACTCTCTTTTCTTGGGGTTCTGACATACTGAGTTATGTGCCCAAATAAAGCTGCTTTGCTTTTAAGTGCAGATATCCATTATGGGGAAGGAGACGATATGTTGAGTCTGCACTTTTCAGTCTCCTTCCCCATAATGGATATCTGCACTTAAAAATACTCCCTCAAAAATTCTCACACATAAGCAGAAAATCTTTTAAAAAACTAAAATAACAGAAACAAAGAAAATTCAAAAATGTGAACAAAAACAGAAAAGAGTGGGGTGGGGGGGAGCTAAAACTAAACCAAAACGCAAACAAGAATAAAAAACCCCTGCTCTCTGGCCGTTTCTGTAACTCCAGATTCCTTTCAGGCCTCCTCCTTAGAGAGTGGCCATGGTCTCCAGTCCCTCTCCTCCACTCTTAGTGTAGACTGTTAGGGTTGCTCTCAGTGTGGGTCAGATGCCCCATGGACTACTGTAGGAGGAGGATGGATCAGATTTGGACTCATCTTACTTGTTGCTGCTGCTGCTGTCAAGTCTCCTACTCAGATCTGAAGTGTCTGTGCCTGCTCCAGTGTGGTGGAAGGATGTCTGTCTCTCCAAGTCTGATGAGAAGACAGCCTATGGGTCCCAAGTTGGAGGCTGGGTGGAACTAGGCAGGGCAATGCCTGGTCTTGGTCTGAGAAAAGGGTGTCTGATGGTGTCCCATCACCGGCGTTGGGGCTTTATTCCAGATTTCCACTCCCTGCCTTCTTGTGCCAGGTCTGTCCCAGGTGATGGTGTAGGCCGGGTGTCAGGTGGTGAGGGCAGCTGTTCTCTGCTGCCTTCTCTCAAGAGAGCCCCATGAATGGCAGATGATTCTGCATGCCCGGGTCTCCAATCTCAGGGCAGTGGTGAATTGCAGTCACCTCTGGAAGAGAGCCCCATATGCATGAACCCGGGTCTCCCCCCAGATGGGCTTTCACTCACCCAGTGGTACATACCTGCTAGTGCAGAGAGTCTTTATGGACAATCACTTTTGCAGAGAAGTTCACACTCCAACTTGTTCTGTCGCCATCTTGCCCAGAAGATGCATGCACATTTTTAGAGATGCTATCTATGTGTTTCTTTTCTAAGTTGAATTGAATCACGGCAGCAATATGTAGTACTGTTCACTCAAACGTGCTTCCGTCATTTTCTTTTATTGTTCTGCCTGTCTTCCGGTGATACTAGGATTCATTTGGTTAATGCCATCTTTTGAGCGAATGTTGTACTTAAAATGTGTATATGTGATTTTTTGCTTTGTTTTTTGGCATCCCCTGTATTATGACTTTTGATCCCATCATACAGAAAAGCATCATTTAATTTTGCATGTGGACATGTGTTTTCTTAGTATCCTACTCACGGGCCCAGCTTAGAGAAAGGTCAGTGAAGTAACCCCATAATAAAGACCAAGAGGATGACTTCAAAGTCAGCAGCCTGATCTTGGAATTAGCAGAAGTCTTCTGAGCTGACTAGGAACCTACGATAGAGAGCAGTGTTGAGAAAACATTGAGCTCTCAGACTCTGTTCTACAATGGAGAAGGCTAGGCAGAAATAGCCACAGGGAAGATGCTCGCACTCTTTATGTGACCTTCACAGACGTTTTGAACGATTTCATCTTCTGCGGGTTGTCATACCTCTTGGTGGGATCAGATTTTGATGACGTGTTTAAGGTCATGGTTTATAACCAAACTCTTCACTGCCTGAGCCTGAACTGTATGACCATTTCCCTAAGGATGCTCTCCCTTCTGCACAAGGCCTCGAGCCACCTGGCATGCTGCATACGTCATCTGAGGTGTGTCAGTCTCTGCTGAATGTTTGGGTGTGAGAGGGAAGGGCCGAGTGGAGGGGTGGGAAGAGGTGCTGGTTAAATAATGCTGTGAGCTCTGAGCCTTGGTGTCACCAGTTCCTTGAAGATTTTTAACACATGGTTCATTTCTCTTTTACCAACATTTTTCCTGTCATCTTGGTTGATTTCCGTTTCTACAACAAGCTTCTGTATAACTTGACTTCTCACACCCTTGATCTAAATATTTTTTTAATTTTATTTATTTATTTTTTATTTTTTTGAGTTGGAGTCTCACTCTGTCGCCCAGGCTGGAGTGCAGTGGCTCACTCATGGCCACCCCAGCGTCAACCTGCTGGGCTCCAGCGATCCTTCCACCTTAACCTTCCAAGTAGCCAGAACTACAGACGTACACTACCATGCCCGGCTAATTTTTGATTTATTGTAGAAACAAAGTCTCACCAAGTTGCCCGGGCTGGTCTCAAACCCATGGGCTCAGGCAGTTCACTTGCCTTGACCTCCCAAAGTGTTGGGATGATAGGCTGAGCCACCGAGCCTGGTCATGTTTTTAAATGATCTAGTCCATTTGCTCATTTTGAGGCATCGACTACCCTGGTCAAATCCTGGAGAAACATTCTCCAATGGAAATATTATATAGCAGCAAAAATTTGTTTAAAATGACATTAAAAAGTAAGAGGAAGCAGATGAAATTAATAATAATTACCAAGTTTAGCAATATGTAATAGTATAAAAATGATTGAGATTTTTACATTCTTTTTTTGTATGAGGACTTCAAAATCTAGTGTGTATTTTATACTTGATAGAATATTACCATTCTGATGGTAAATTTTCATCAGAAATATTTAACCTCTACTTTGATTTTATAAAACATACGACTGAAAAAACTGATTTGGCCAGGCAGAGTAGCTCATACCTTAATGCCAACACTTTGGTAGGCCAAGGCAGGAGAGCTTGGGGCCAGGGGTCCAAGCCCATTCCTGGAAACATAGTAAGACCCAATTGAGAGAGAGAGAGAGAGAGGAGAGAGAGAGAGAGAGAGAGAGAGAGAGAGAGAGAGAGAGAGAGAGAGAGACTTACCTAGCTACTAGATAAGCTGAGTCAGAAGGAACACTTGAGTCCAGGAGTTCAAGGCTACAGTGAGCTATGATCGCACTACTGCACTCCAGACTGTGTGACTGAGTGAGACATTATATCTTTAAAAAAATTCACATGCCAAATGGGGTCTACACATATTTAAGTCTTCTAGTAACTTGAGAATCAACTTTTAAATTTAAGCTAATGAAAACAACAAAATTAAGAATTCAGGGCCTCGGGCATTCTAACCCAGCTTTGGGTAGTCGATAGCTGTATTTGCCACTGACTCCAATACTGGACAACTCAGCCCTGCACCTTATTTACAATAACCACATTTCATCTGTGCTCTCATTTTCAATATCTGTGTTCCAACAGTACTTCATGTCTCCTCAAGCCACTTGCCTTGTAAACAGATGTATCCACTTTTTTTTTGGTGAGTCCAGGATCTTACTCCGTTCCCCAGGCTGGAGTGCAGTGACATGATCACTGCTCATTGCAGCCTCAACCTCCTAGTCTCAGGAGATCTTCCCACCCCTGCCTCCCAGGTAGCTGGAACTACAAGTGTGCACCACCACGCCAGGATAATTTACTTTTATTTTTGTAGAGACGAGGTCTCACTGCGTTGTTCAGGCTGGTCTTGAGCTTCTGGGCTCAAGCAATCATCCTGGCTCAGCCTCCCAGAGTGCTGGGATAACAGATGTGAGCCACCATGCATCCACTTTTTAATTCTTCTGGGACTTCAGCCATTGGACCAGCAACTTCCCATTGGCTTTCTTTCCTCCTTCCTCGCTTTCCTTTTGACACAGTTTGAATTCCATGGTCCTCTGTAGTTATTGCCTAACGTCATCTCACTCAGCATCCTTTCTTTCCATCACATTGTCCTGGTTAAACCCCAACTCTACTGCTGCTTTGTTGTCAGTCCCACCCAACCTCTCCCCCTTTCCTCCATTTTAAACACGTATTTCACTTGGGCTTTGGTTTTCCCTAGTCCTCACTTCTCCCTGTTGGTCTCCTTTACTTGTTTCTCATCTTCCTGAGCTCTGATCTCTGGGATGTCTCCTAGCAGGTTTCAGCATCTTCTCTCTATGCTCATCGTGTGAATTGTCATTTATGGTTTGAAGTGATCTCCATATGCAGAGGAC
Source organism: Carlito syrichta (assembly GCF_000164805.1). NCBI lineage: Eukaryota > Metazoa > Chordata > Mammalia > Primates > Tarsiidae > Carlito > Carlito syrichta. The sequence goes on from NW_007248164.1 coordinate 441,334, forward strand.
TCTCACGTGTATATTTACAGACATATATATTTATTCTGGTTTCAGACTCTTGCTTAGGGAACTTCTAAACATATCTACTTTTATATTTAAATAGGTATTTCAAATATGAATTTTCTAGTGGCTAGGCTTAGATATACGAGAGGGGATCTCAAAAACTCACAATTTATTACTGAAAATTGTGTATGTATTCTTCCATGTTAAAACTTCAATCACCTTCAAAGGACTCTCCATTTGATGCAGTACACCTCTCGAGATGCTTTCCACTGCTCATAACCATTTTTGAACTTATCAAATTTGATGTCTTTTTAGTGCGTCTTCCATTTTTTGTTTTCTCTCTTCCACATTGGCAATACTCTTCCCTTTTGAGGACTTTTTTTAAATCCCTGAAACAAAAAAAATGTTGCTGGGATGAGATGAGATGAATAGGGAGGGTAGGGAATGGGGGTCATGTCATTTTTGTTCAAAAATGGCTGAACACTCAGTGCGGTGTGGGCAGGTGCGCTTGTAAATCACCCATCATAAAATGGTCAGTCACGCTGAAAGAATCTAAAAAAAATTCACAGAAACTGAACACAGTTTCTCATGACAACACTAGCTGCTACACGGATGCCAATGCATTTCTAGAGCACCTACATTGTGGGGAAACCTGCCCTACAAAGAGACAGCCCTCCAAAAGATACTTCTGTTTTTTTGGGTCCCCCTCATATTAGTCAGGTCTGTCTTAGAATAGACTCATCAGACTCCCTCCTCCGTCTGCTGCTAATCACGGTTAGCCAACCCACCGTCATCTCTACCCAAAACTGTTCCACATTGTCCCACCTGTTTTGCTCCCACTTTCGCTTGCTACATGGAGGAGAGAGAGTGGATGGACACATTTTGTTTAGTTTTCAGTTTAAGTCCCATCTTGAGACTCGTCTGTTCTCCAATCTTCAAACCCTGCAGGGCTTCCCCTTTAATTCCCCATAGGATGCGTCATTTCCTTATGGGTGACCTGGCTAACTCTCTGACCTGTCTCCTACACGTCTCCTGTTCACGTCCTGTGTGGTGGCTGGACTATGCCTGTCTCAGGTATTTATGATACCAAGCCTTCTCCTGTGTTGTATGCTTGTGCTAATTACCTCTGCCAGAGATTACTCTTTTTTTATATATAAAGAACTGAGCGTCTACGAGGCACATTACACATCCATTTCTTTTTTACTGTGCTAGAATTTCACCATATTTCTTCCAATTCTCTGCTGAACCCCAGGAACCTAGTGCCTTGCCTGAAATACAGTGGACACCATTTGTTAGCTGATTGACTGATGGTTAGCAAAGTCCTTATTGAAGAAGTGAATGTCGAGTGATGAGCTGGAGAAGTGAGAAAGCAAAGCATGAAGTTATCTTAGGAAAGATCATTTTAAAGTCCGTTTTATTTTATCTACTTATTTATTTAATTTTTAATTTTAAATATGTGGGGTACAATTCAGGATTAGATATATAAATGTTTGTTACACAGGTACCCTTGTTGATGAGGTGTGCCCCCTCCTCTGGTCAATTTATTTTTTAAACCTAGTTTTGCTCTGACACCCACTCAGGAGTACAGTGGCATGATCATAGCTCACTGTGGCCCTAAACTCCTGAGCTCAAACAATTCTCCTGCCTCAGCCTCTCTAGTGACTGGGACTACAGGTGTGTGCCACTATGCCTGGCTAATTAAAAAAAATTAAAGTTATGACTGGGTTCAATGGCTTATGCCTGTAATCCCAGCAGTTTGGGAAGATGAAGCAAGAGGATTACTTCAGCCCAGGAGTTTGATAGCAGCATGGGCAACATAGTGAAACCCCATCTCTATGAAAAAATAACCAGGTGTAGTGGTGCATGCCTGTAATACTAGCTGCTCGGGAGGCTGAAGCAGGAGGATTGCCTGAGCCAAGAGGTGGAGGATGTGGTGAACCTTTGTGGCCCATTCCTGCCTGGGCAACAAAGTGAGACTCCAACTAAAAAAAAAAAATGTAGAGGGAGCCATTTATTTCCCGTTTTAAGTAGATTGCATCTTACTTGGTTGGCGCTGATTTTATTTAAAAGAGGGTCAGCTTAGAACACTGGGCAGCCCCTTTTCATCAATATGAATTCCTCTTACAGCTTGATGAAATACGGTCTGCAGCCTATTGTGTGTGGAGAGATTGCCTTGTTCCTTGTCAACAGCAAGAATCTGAGAAAACTGACCTTATCCAGCAACCCCCTGAGTCACGATGGGGTAAAAAATACTGTGAAACGCTTTGCTGCAGCCAGAGTGTGCTCTCAATTCGCTGGTGTGAGTTGACTTAGATGTGCCCACCATGCAGATGTTCTGACTTGATTGTAATGTCTGGGCATGGGGTCAGATTGCAAGAGAGGGAGAAGGTGAAAAAAAGTACAAGGTCTGACAATGAGGTTCATGAAACATCCTAGCAAAAGTGCTGCATTCCTCGTTCCTGAATATCATGATGGTCACCTTCAAAGTACTCCCCTGGGGAAGCTATGCACTGATGCCAGTGCCTAGTCCAGCCGTCAAAGCAGTTTTGGAATACTTTTTGTGGAAAGGCCATCAGAGCTATCATTGTCATTTGTTGAGGTCTGCCAATCAAGTTTGCAAACTTGCCACCGTGTGCTTACACTAGCAGCACTGTACAAATAACTATATTGGAACACCCTCCCTTCTCACCTGATCTGGTCCCCAATGACTTCTTTCTTTAAGGATAAAGGAAGACCTTCAATAATATTCAGGACATCAGAGGTAATATGATGGCCATTCCAGAAAGAGAGTGCCAAAATTGCTTTGATGAGTGGACTGGGCACTGGTGTCTATGCATAGCTTCCCAAGGAGACCAAAGTGACTGCAGTAATATTCAGCATTGAGCTTGGAGCACTTTTTCTTTTCTTTTTTTTTTCGACTGGAGTCTCACTCTGTCATTCAGGCCGGAGTGCAGTGGCACACTCACGGCCAAAGCACCCTTACCCTGCTGGACTCAGGTGATACTTCCACCTCAACCTTCCAAGTAGCTGGAATCACAGGTGCACACCACCACACTCTACTGATTTTTTAATTTATTGTAGAGTCAAGGTCTTACCAAGAAGCCAAGGCTGGTCCTGAGCCCCTGGGCTCAGGCAATTCTCTTGCCTTGGCCTCTCAAAGTGCTTGAATGGTAGGCTTGAACCATCACACCCAGTCCAAGGAGCACTTTTTCTAGGATGGGTTTGTGAACTTGTTGGTCCTCATATAGCAACTGAAAGCACCCAGTCCTTGGAGTTAGCTCTGGGTTAATATTCTGGATGGACAACTCACTTGCAGCACAGTGTTGGCAAAAACGTACCTAGATTTTTTTAAATGTGCATTTCCCATTCTGGAGAATGGAGTCACAGCATTACCAAACTTCAGGCTTTGCAGAGAGAGTTAAATAGCGTATAAAGGAGATTCCCAAAACAGCCCCTGGGTCAAAGCAACTGACTGTATAAGAGCAGGGAAGCTGTATGGTTATTATAACCACAAGTGCATAACCTGGGCATCATGCAGAATAGATGTCACGAAGAACACAGGAGGAAGCTCAAGGGAGGGAAGGGATTTTGGCGTTTGATTGCCTTGAAATTGGAATTCATTTTTTCTAGCTTCTACGTCTTTCGAGATGGTGGGTGGTGGGCTCTTCCTGTGTCTTTAGTTACTTGCTTTAGTTATGTAAGATGATCTTTCTCTGCTCTGGAAACTTTGCTAGGAAAGCAGTTTCAGATAGTTGGGACATGGAAAACATGGCAAGAGAAAAAAAATAGTGCAAAAGGAAGGCACAAAGTTACAAAAAGAAAAAAGGTTGGCGATTTGCAAGAATGTCCAGAAAACAAAACAGAATAAGTAGCCAAGTGTGTTTAGGAACACATTCCCATCTGCAATTTCAAACCCCAGAAAGATCAAAGAACACAGCAGTTTTCTTTTCCAGAACTCACTAGCTTCCAAAACATGACGATCCAAACTGAAATAAGACTTTTTGTATTTTTTATTTCTGTGTTTTTCTATATACTTATTCATGTTTGATTATGGGGTGATATCATGAACTCCTGTTTGTGCTACATAATTATAGAATTGCTTTTAAAGTGTCAGATAGTTCTAGGATATATTTCGCCCCCTCTCATGAGTGACTGTCAATATGAACTAACTGTATATTATAAAGGAAGACATCCTTAATACTTATTATTATTATAGTTGTAAAGATGTGGGGTACACGTCAGGGTTAACCATGCAAGGTGGCTGCATGCAGGTGGAGTTAGGTCTCCAGCTGGCCCTCACTTCCCCTGGTTTAGGACCAGGTACCCTTTGTGTTGGAGCGTTCCACACCCCAGAAGTGCCCAGGGACTGCCTTTCCCTCTCTTGTGCAAATGTGATAAAAGAAGGTCTCATTTAAAAAGGGGCAGAGATGACTCGTTCAATGATATAAGACTCCAAATAGACCTATCTTCTTCTCACATCTGCAGGTTTTTGTTTTTTTCCTGTTGTGGTTTTTTTTTTTTTTTTTTTTTACTGGTTTGAGATAAAACTCACACACCAGAAAATACATCCCCTTAAAATATACACTCAATGTGTTTTTTTAAGTATAGAGCTTTACAGCCATTGCAATATAATATTGGAACATTTTATTCACCTTGGAAAACTGTTGGCATGCAGTTATTCAGAGTTCACATCTATATTTTAAAAAATTTTTATTATAAAGATGTGGGGTACATTCAGGGTTAGGTATATAAACATTGATCATGCAGGTACCCTTGTTGATGAGGTATGCCCCTTCCACCCCTAGCAGTTTCTCTCAACTGCCAATCCCACCCCCTTCCCTGACAGTTTCCCACTACTGCCAATCACTTTCTTATAGCATTATAATTGTTCAAAGTCCATTTATGAGTAAGAACATATGGAACTCTGCTCTTTGTTTGTATGATAAATCGCTGAGTATGATTGACTCCAAATCCATCCCACATCTATATTTTAAATAATCCCAGGTCAGGCGAAGTGGCTCCTGTCTGTAATCCCAGCATATTGGAGGCACAGGAGGGGGAATTGCTTGAATTTAGGGGCTCGAGACCAGACTGGGTAACATAGCAAGACTACATCTCTAAAAAAAAAATCAAGAAATTAGCTGGGCATGTTAGTGTGCCCCTGTTGTCCCAGCTACTCAGGAGGCTGAGGTGGAAGGATTGCCTGAGTCCCAGAGGTTGAGGCTGTGGTGAGTCATAATCGTGCCATTGCACTACAGCCTGGGTGACAGAAAGAGACTAAAACTCAAAAATAAATGAATGAATAATCAATCTAGGTTAATGGAAAAATATTTTTCTGTTTTGGCAGCTTATTATTTTTAAATAGGGAAGGAATTTCTATGCCTAAAAGCAGTGAAAGAAATCAAAGTAGTCTGAGGTAAACGTCTGTAAAAGGTTAAGTTTATGGTCATGACCAAATCTGGTGGCTGGAAAATTGTATCCCAAGGAGTTGACAGCGACGGCCTCTAAAAAGCTTTTTCAGGCTTTCACGTATTCTTAGTTTTTGCTTTTACACATAATTTTAAATATTATTCAGAAGTTACTATACAGATAAGAATATAGCCCATATGTCTTGTGTCAAAAAAACCCAATTAATATACTTATAATTTTGAGGACTTTAAATAGTAAATAAAATATCTATAATCCTCATCTAGATCCTAGTGAAAGTAAATAAAAGCAGATATTTGATTTCTTCTCACACAAATTCAATATTCAGCCAAACTTTAAGTGATCAAATCTATATTAAAGTTATTTAGGTGTATTGAAAGTATTGCATGAAAATATTTTTCATCATTTAGAGATACATTCAGAAATATTTACAGATGAAAATGTGATCTCTGGTGTTTCTTTCAAAATGTAGCTGAAGTGAGTGAGACACAGAACAGAAAAGACAGTCCATGGATTGTTCATTTTTAGGGCTGCATGATAGGTATTCAGGGCTCACTGCTGTGTGTTTTAAATACTCTATAATTTAAGAATGATATCATACTCTTACCTAGATATTCTATCTCTAGGAAATGCAGTGAGTTCCCAACATACAAAAGAATTCTGTTCTGAGAGCACATTCATAAGTGCAACAGAGTGAGCCTAAGTGCTCACAGCAATCAGCTATAGAGTACTGTACTGTAATAGGTTTATAGTACCTTTCATACAAATAATACTCTACTACTGTGCAGTACTATACAGTAAAGTACACAGAAGCACAACCTCGTGTAGAAGATGCATGCATGTGACAATGTACACCAGGCATGTGAACTGAGTTACGTGATTGGGTGCGTGAAAACACGTTTGCATCTTTGAAAGTTTGCCACTTGAAGGTTCATATGTAGGGGACTTGCCATACTCTCTTGAGGTAAACAAATGGAAGAACTTAACAACGCATATATGTGACAATATTAGTGAATATTACATGTGAATGTAAATATTAGCAATAGGGTGACAGCTTATTAAATCTCATAGGGTCATTCAGTTGTGTTCAGAACAACTGAAATCTTAAATTTTATATAATGTTATAAAATTATACTACTGTATTTAAAATGCAGTATCCTGATATTCTGGTCTAACCAGAGCTATACATAGAACAGCCTAAATAAATACATTAAAAAGTTAGCACAAGTGATGTCAAGAGTACCTTGGATTTCTTTAACATCACTTGATGGGAAGAGGCAGGACCTTCAGGGACCAGGCAAACATAGTCGATGGATGAAAAGGCAAGTGAACCCTCGTACCCAACAGGACCCACGTGCCATGTTTAAATCGAAGGGATGTGGCCCAGGACTTGGCAAAGTTTTTCTGCAAAGAGTGGGATGGTAAATATTTTAGGCTTCATGGGCTGTACGATCTTGGTCTCTGCAGTGACCACTCAGCTGTCCTGGTGCAGTAAGAAAATGCTGTAGATGGCACATAAATGAATATGTATGGCTATGTTCCAACAAAACGTTATGAGATATCAATCTCTCTCTCTCTCTCTCTCTCTGTCTCTCTTGGCAAGTGGTGGGGGTGGGGGGTGTCATTCTGTTGCCCAGGCTGGAGTGTAGTAGCATGAGCATAGCTCACTGCAGCCTTGACCTCCTGGGCTCAGAAGATCCTCCTGCCTCAGTCTCCCTATTAGCTGGGACTATAGGCACAAGTCACCATGCCTGGTAAATTTTTTTATTATTTTAGAGAAGTCTTGCTATGTTGCTCAGACTGGTCTCAAACTCTTGGACCCAAGCAATCCTCTTGCCTCAGCCTCCCAAAGTGCTGGAACTACTGGTTTAGCTGCCTTGCTCTCCTTTCTTTAGATTTTTTTTTTGATCATTTAGAAGTATAAAAACAATTCCTAGTTCAGGGCTGACAAAAATCAGGCCGAGAGCAGAGTTTGGCCTGCTGCCTGTCCTTTGCCAATCCTGGCCTAGTCTGCTTTTCCCCACATGGAAACAAGATGCAGCATGGCTATTTCCAGCTTCTTAAAAGATAGCGATGAAAATTCAAATAGAGTCAAGCTAATGTTCACATATTGGCAACAAATTAAGCTGAACAAACAAAACTGGGGATGACCAAAATGGGTTGACTCAAGCTTCCCCTGTGTACACTGTCTTTCCCCCTTTCCTCTTTACTCATCATTTAAAACAGCTCCAACATTCTCTTACGAGCAGCAAGATGACTCTTTGAGAAGGACAGAAATTGTAAACTGAAATGCATTTTTGGATTAAACTTAACCAAATACCCTCCATCAAGTGATGACAGAAACCAAGCCTGGGAGATAATCCGGCGAGTGGAAGGGACGATTTGATTTTTCTCATGCCTCATTCCATATCATCCATTCCATCTTTCACCTTCTGCATTATTTCCAGGTCTTTTTCAATCTCCTTTTCCCAAGAGGACAGTCACAGGCAGAGGCTCTGGGTGGGGGCCACAGAGGCACAGAAGCGCCTGTGGCTTTGGGGTGGGTGGGCACATACGTGCCTCCTACAGTGCATAATACTGCATGATTGACTCTTTCCTTCTGACATATCTGTGAACCCCTGCAGGTTACCTTCTGCTGTCTCACTGCAGATTGTTGCTACCCCGTCGGGAGAGTCCTCTTGTTCAGCAAGACTCTGGTCCATCTGGACCCGAGTGTGAATTGCTTACAAGATCGTGGTGTACTGGCCTTGACTTTGCCCTTGTTCCTTCCAACCTGTCCATTACATGAGCTGGAGTAAGTCTTTGCTGGATTCTCAGGGATGACCATGTCAATATTTGGGGCTTTGTGGACCATAAGGGCCCTGTCATATCTGTCCAACTTTTCCATGGCTCGAGAGCAGCCATGAACAAATTTGCTGAAAATATGGGTGTGACTGTGTTCCAACACAATGTTATTTACAAAAAAATTAAGTTTGGATTTTTCACAAAGACCATAGTTTCTGAATTGTACTGTAGACTCCAAACTCGTGGCTTTTGTCATCCTTCAAGAAGTGTCTTCTGTATAAACATCCATTTTCTTTATTACCCACCTAAACCTTGATAGGGACCTCTTCCATGAGCTCCCACAGGACATGCAAAAGTTTATGTTGTTTATTACCCTTTCCTTTCTTCTTAGTTTCAATGTATGGATGTGGTTGGCACATTGCTAATGTTCCATAATGCATTATTTAAGAAACAGGGTCCCACTATATTACCCAGGTTGATCTCAAATTCCTGGATCCAAGCGTTCCTCTTGTTTCAGTCTCCTGAATAGCTGGGACTACAGATATGGTCTATGCTGAACTTCCAAAATTTTGAGTGAAGAATAAATGGGATTTTCTGGGATCTGCTTTAATATCTAATTATTCAACAAATATTTACTGAATGTGTATTAAATGTCAGGCACTATTCTGGGTGGCAGGGATGCATCAATGAACAAAACAAATATCCGTGTATTATTGGACCTTGAATTGGCACTGGGGGATATAGAAAATAAATAAGACAAAAATAAATTATGCTTTGTTAGGCCAGGGGTCAGCAAAGTACATCACCTAAGGGCCAAATTGGGCCCTCTGCTTGTTTTGATCAATAAAGTTTTATTGAAACATAGTCATTCACGTACATGGGTGTCTATGAATGTTTTGGGGTACAGTGGCAAAGTGGACTTGTTATGACAGAGATTTGTGTGGCTCACAAAGCGTAAGATATTATCTGTCACTTTACAGAAAAAAGGTTGTCAACCCCTGTATCAGAGAGTAAGCAGTACTATGAACACTTTTTATTTAAGTTTGAGTGGGGTGTATAATAAAGAGTGATGATGGTGGGGTGTGCCCATCTCTAAGTAAAGTCAGTCAGAGTAACGTTGTTGGCAAAGGAATATTTGAACAAGATTGGGGGAGCTGAGGATTGAGTCAGGTGGCACTTGCATGGGGCTTCCAAGCAAAATGAATAGGAGTGTTGGGGTGTCAACATAGAAACTGCCTGTTGTGCTCACAGCATGGCAGAAAAACCAACGAGGTGAAGTGAGAAAGCCTGATTGTGGGCATATGTAATGTGAATGTGGAAAACAAGATGGTGGATCACACTGGAGAATATAGACAATTATAAGGATGTTGCTTAATTTGAGTGAGAAGAAGAACCATTCGACATAATTCTGTGATCAACAAAGAACTACAGTATAGTAGATCTAAATAATGTTGAATTTTGACATGAGTGCTAGAAGGCAGAAAGATAAATGTTCAGAGGAGTTTGCCTATGATGATTCTACAATATCACAAAGATGGGGCCAGACTCAGTGGCTTATGCCTGTAAGCCCAGGTATTTGGGAGGCTGAAGAAGGAGGATTGCTTGAGCCCAGGAATTAAAGACTAGCCTTGTCAACACAGTAAGATTCGGTCTGTAAAAATAATAAAAGATAAAATAACCAGGCATTGAGGCATGCACCTGTAGTCCCAGATACTCGGTCTAGGAGGTCAAAGCTGTGGTAAGCTATGATTATGCTACTGCACTCTTGTTTCTGTGATGAGTTTCTCATTCATAAAGGTAAAGAGACAGGCCCAAGAGTACTTGACACTTGATAATGCAAAGCTTTGGAGACAGGCCCTCATAACTCTAGCATGTGTTTGTTTTTTGCAGGTTGTGTGGTTGTTTCTTTACAGGTGAAATCTGTTCATATATTGCCTCAGTTATTATTAGTAACGTAAACCTGAGGAGCCTGGAGCTTGGGAGCAATAACACAGGTGATGCAGGAGTAGAGCAGCCGTGCCACACTTTGAGACACCCAAACTGCAAGTTGGAGAATATCGGGTAGGTACCTGGAGAGGAAAACTGAAGGGAACATGGTACAGCCACACCATGGAATACTATGCAGCCATAAAAAAGAATGGAGTCGTGTCCTTGGCAGGGACAAGGACGAAACTGGGGACCATCAATCTAAGTGAACTAAGTCAGAAACTGCAAATTCAACACTGCATGATCTTACACATATACAAGAGATAAATATCACAAAGATGGAAATAATAGACACTGGGGACACCAATATGGAGGGAAGGGAAGAGGGGGGTTAGGGCCCAGAAATTACCTATTGGGTATGTTGTTCATTATCTGGAGAATGGGCCACCTGAGACCCAACATATCTATGTAACACACATGCCTATGTAGCTCCTGAATCTAAAATAAAAATCTTAAAATAATTAAAAAAGAAAAATCTGTAGAAAAGTACAAGAGGAAGTGGATTGGGACATAAAAACTCAGACACAACGCCTATAGTTTGAAATGGCGCTCTGTTGCATGCCAAGTTCTCTGTCCAAAGTGTGTGAGGAAAGTAGTTTGTAAACATCCCATTCTCATGCATCTACTCTGCCTACCATTGGCCCCAAGAATCAGGTCCCATTTCACCTGTACATCTACTCATTACAGGCTGGAGGAGAGCATGTTAACAGGTGCCCGCTGTGATTCCCTGGCCTGTGTTCTTATAGGCAACAAAATACTGAAAAGACTCAATCTTGGGTCTTGAAGGAATTGTAAAACTCCTTGGGAGCTATGTACACCCAGATTGCATTCTTGAAGTAATTGGGTAAGTTGGATGCTATTTTCCTTGGTCATGGGGAAAATTCTGTATTGAGATGGTCCTAGGACATGTGAGATGGTGATGAAACTCATTGCCAGTTTCCAACACCTAAAAAACTGAGCAGAGGGGTTTCCCTATTGGAAACTTCAGAAGGTATGTTGAGTCCTTAAAGTCAAGTATGTAGCCACTGGTGAGTAAGACCTGATGGTTGTCATTGCCAATTATACTTGATACAGAAAAACATTATCCTATAATTTATATTTAAATATTTTCTATTGTTTTTCATGTTTGGATGTGTCCTTCATTACTTGAGAAGAAAAATGAACCAGGTGAAGTAGCTCATGCTTATAGTTCCAGCACTTTGAGAGGCCAAGGCAGGAAGATCGATTGAGATCATGAGTTTGAGACCAACCTGGGCAACATAGTGTGACCTCTTCACCACAAAAATAATTTTACAAATAACCAGGAGTGGTGGCACATACCTGTAGTCCCAGCTACTCAGGAGGTTGAGGCAGGAGGGTCACTTCAGTCCAAGAGTTGGAAGTTGAAGTAAGCCATGATTGGGCCACTGCATTCCAGCCTGAATGCAGAGTGAAACTGTGTGACTAGGGGGCAATAAAGAGAAGGAAAATGTTCAATTCAGCCAGCCATTTTGCATTTCCATGTACATTAAATGTCTTCTCATAAGGAACACAAAAACAAAAACTCTTCCTTTCTCCATAAGCTTATTATTGCCACATAACTTGCCACCAAATTATGGCCTAAACCACACATATATATTATCTCACAGTCTATGTGAGTCTCAAGACTCCAGTCACAGCTTAGTTGGTTGTCCTCTTCAGGATATTTTGTGAGGCAACAGCCAAGATGACATCTAGGGCTGAGGTCACATCTCAAGGAGTAAATGGGAAAAGCAGAAATCAATCTACTTCTTATATCATGAGGTTGTTGGTGAAATTCATGGGATTCAGTTCTTATAGGGCTGTAGAGTTGGGGGTCTCAGAGCCTAGATGACTGTTGGCTGGCATTGACCCCAATTTCCTTGCCAAATGGACATTCCTAACACAACTCTTTTCATCAGATTTTGCCAGGCAATAGAGTGAGTATGTTAAAGATGTGGGATAAAGTAAACACAATCAGAAACACAAAAGATGACCCAGAAGAAATACAAAAGATTATCAGAGACTACGATGTACACTTGTATGGAAACAAACTTGAAAACCTAAAAGAAATGGAGAACTTCCTGACATCACACAACCTCCCCAAGCTGAAACAAGAAGAAATTGAGACCCTAAATAGACCAATAACAATCAAGGAAATTGACTATGTCATAAGAAAACTACCTACCAAAAAAAAAAATCCCAGGACGAGACGACTTTCCAGCAGAATTCTACAAGACATACAAGGAAGAACTGATACCAATCTTATTGAAAGTATTCCAGGTGATTGAGAAAGATGGGACTCTCCCCAAATCATTTTGTTGCTAACATCACATTGATACCCAAGCCAGGTAAAGACCCAACAAAGAAAGAGAACTACAGGCCAAAATATTTGATGAACATAGATGCTCAAATTCTCAACAAGATCCTAGCAAACCGGATTCAACAACACATCTCAAAAAATCATCCATCATGACCACGTAGGTTTCATCTCCAGGATGTAAGGTTGGTTCAACATTCTTAAGATCATAAATGTAGTTAAATACATCAACAGATATAAAAACAAAAATCACATGATTACATCATTAGATGCAGAAAAAGTTTTTGATAAATCCAGCATCCCTTCTTGATAAAACCCTTGAAATTCTACGCATAGGTGGAACATAGCTCAAAATAGTAAGAGTCATCTGTGAGAAACCCACAGCCAGCATACTCCTAAACAGAAATTGTAATCATTTCCCCCTGAAAACTGGAAAACACAAGGATTCCCACTCTCATCCCTCCTGTTAAATATGGTATTGGAAGTCCTAGCTAGAGCAATCAGAGAAGAGAAGACAATCAGCATATCCAAATAGGAAAAGAGGAAGTCAAATTATCTCTCTTTGCATATGACATGTTTGTATACCTTGAAAACCCAACAGAATCTGTCAAAAACCTCCATGCACTGATAAAGGACATTGGCAAAGTCTCAGGATATAAAATGTGCAAAAGACAATTGCATTTCTATATACCAATAATAAACAAACAGAAACCCAAATAAAAAGCACAATTCCATTTACAATTACCACAAAAAGAATGAAATACCTTGGCATCTTCCTAACCGGAGATGTGAAAGACCTTTACAATGAAAACTACAAAACCCTGCTCAAACAAATGAAAGATGACACAAACAAGTTGAAAAATATCCCATGCTCACGGATTGGAAGAATGAACATTGTTAATATGTCCATTCTACCTAAGGCAATCTATGGATTTAATGCAATATCCATCAAATTACCAGCAACATTCTTCTCAGACTTAGAAAAAATAATACATGAATTCATATGGAAACATAAATGACCAAGAATAGCCAAAACAATCCTCAGCAA
>NW_007248164.1:454977-458166 GCF_000164805.1 Carlito syrichta
GGACAATCCAGAAGCAAAACCTCAATTTCTCAACCAACTCATCTTCGACAAAGCCTCCACCACCCACTACTGGGGAGAGGAGAACCTATTCAGTAAACGGTGCTGGGAAAACTGACTGATCACATGCAGAAGATTGAAACAGGACCCCTATCTATCCCCATACAGAAAAATTAACTCTAAATGGATCAGAGACCTAAATGTAAAACCTCAAACCATAAGAACCTTAGAAAATGCAGGACACACCCTTATGCAAATTGGAACTGGCATCCAATTCCTGAACAAAGCCCAAAATGCACAGGCCATAAGAGATAAGACAGACAAGTGGGACCTCATTAAACTGACAAGCTTCTGCAAAGCCAAAGAAACCACCAAGAGAGCAGAGAGACATCCCATAGACTGGGAAAAAATATTTGTCAACTCCATGTCTGACAAATGCCTAACATCAAGGATCTACAAGGAACTCAAATGTGCTGTAAAGAAAAAAACAAACAACCCCATTACAAAGTGGGCAAAAGATATGAACAGACACTTCTCAAAAGAAGACATATGAGCAGCCAACATACACATGAAAAAATGTTCAACCTCACTAATCATCAAGGAGATGAAAATTAAAACTACCCTGAGATGCCACCTAACTCCAGAGTGGTCCATCATCAATAACAAAAAAGTAACAGATGCTGGAGAGGTTGTGGTGAAAAGGGAACACTTCTACACTGTTGGTGGAACTGTAAACTAGTATAGCCTCTATGGAAATAAGCGTGGCAATCCCTAAAAGTTCTAAAAATCAACCTTCCATATGACCCCACAATCCCACCACTGGAAATACACCCAGAAGAACTCAAATAACTCTGATGAATAACACTGATTAGCTAGTATTAGCAGAATTCTCTGTCTGTATTTCTTCAGGCTTCCTGAAAGTAATACGAGTGCAGAAACCCAGAGGTTGCTGAAGGCTGTATGAGAAAAAAACACCAATCTGCTTTTTGTGTCGACCTCTTGGGCTGGAAAGGAAGGCAGAGAAATCCTTGACAAGCCAGGTTCAGTGAAGCCTATCTTGAGTTGGCATTCAATATTTTTCAAATTTCCAACAGGAGTTACAACTGCGTAAACATCAACTACAGTTTCTGGGCAAGTCCTTAACCCACCACCATGACTGCAGTCTAGGAAAATTAGGGTTAGGGTTTCTCATTTGATTGTGTTCTGTGACTGTTATCAAGTCAACCACTTTCTTTGTAAAATTCCTACACTACCTCACAAGTGTATTGGAAGGATTATATGAAGTAATAAAAGGTAAAATGCATGAGGAAAAAAGTGTGAAGCATGATTTTTTTTATCTGTGACAAACTGAATGGGAGGAGCCATGATCCCTTTGGGTTTTTTTTTGTCTAGGAAGAGTCATCAAAAGGTATCTCTACGAAGCCCTTGAAAGAAAACCCTTATCTTAAATCCCTTTTTTCTGTAATCCCATCACTTAGGGAGGCCAAAGCGAATGGATTGCCTGAGCTCGAGGGTTCCAAACCAGCCGGGCAACTTGACAAGACTTCATCTGTACAATAAATAAAAAATGAGCCGGGCATGGTAGTGTGTGCCTGTAGTTCTGGCTCTTTGGAAGGCTGAGGTGGAAGGATTGCCAGAGCCCAGCAGATCGATTCTGGGATGGCCATGAGCATGCCACTGCACTCTAGTCTCGGTGGTGGAGTGGGACTCCAAACTAAAAAAAAAAATCTTTTTCTTACTTTGTATTTCTTGTGTAAAACTTCCTGTGATGATAAGAATGAGGGCAGAGGGAAAACTTCCAATAAAAAAAAAACTTTCACCCTGATTTACATAAACTTAACCAGTTTTAGTTCCTTTATCCTTCCCCTCAACCCCCACTAACAAATGTATGAGAGTGTCCCCAGGTGGTAAGGGTTACTTCCCCCTCAACTGCAGAAAAAGTGTGAGATTTAAGTGATCTTTTAAAAAAAGCATTTCCTTTCATCGCTTCTTTCAGAAAAGGGAGTCAAACTGAGCATCCTTTGATAATTTTTCCAAACTTTACATGATAGTTACAAGGCCTCATTTCTAAACTTTTGAAGATAATGTATCCAGGATGGTCCCAGAGGTGAGGGGGAGCATTTATTCAAGTTGAATAGGTTTTAGGGCTTCTTAGTGGTCCCAAATGTAATCTTGTTATAAAAGCAGAAGCTGGGCAGACTCTTTAGGTCTCATGTCTCAAGGCCTGTCTCACTGCCATTATTGCCGTCTTGAAGACCGTTTTACCCCACTGGTCTCGGTCTGAAGCACACCTGTCCCTTTCCCTTCAATTCTCCACCTCACTCTACCAGCATCCCAATTACAGCTCCCTTGACAAATCGGGATCTCAAGCTATGGAGTCAAATTTGAGTCCAGTTCTTTCAAATGCTTTACACGAACATTAAACAGGAACCCACCCTTCCCTTCAACCTTCCTTTTCCTAACCTTCAGCCAAAAACCTAAGGTCTAACTCAGTCCTATTTCTATTATCCCAATGGAAAATTTTGCCAATCCTGTCAAGATCCCTGGTAATCTAGCAATATACAATAGTGGATCAGAATTTAAAATACCACTAGCTACAGATCATATTATTTTATGTTGTCAGAAAAACATTTGAGGAACGTTTAAAAGATAATGTGGGTACAGCTATGCCTAAAAGCAGTTTGTTTCCTGTAAAACTGGGCATACACTTATCATACAGCCTAGCAATGTACTTCTAGGCATTTACTTCAGAGAAATAGAAACACGATCAGAAAGAGACTGTACACAAATTTTCAAAGTAGCTTTATTTGCAATGGCCCCAAACTGGAAACATTTCAAATGTCCTCAAATGGGTGAAAGATTAAAATGTGATTCAATCCATACCGTGGACCACAACTTGGCAAAGAGAAGGAATGAACTATTGTTACACACAGTGGCTTGGATGGATCACGCTGAGTGGAAAAGCTGATCTCAACAGGTTACATGGTGTGTCCTCCCACGTGCAGAGTCATGCATCACTTAATGACAGGGATGTGCTCTGAGATGTGTACCATGAAGTCATTCAGTCACTGTGTGAACATCACAGAGTGAACTTGGACCTAAATGACAGTGCCTCCTACACCCCTGGACGTAGTGGTGCAGACGATTGCTCCTGGGGTCAGGCATGTCTCTCTGCTGAGTCCTGTAGGCCAC
>NW_007248165.1:0-2728 GCF_000164805.1 Carlito syrichta
CATCCGCTAATTGATTACCTTGATGTAGAGTTCTAGGAAATCCTGAGTGAAATCTAATATAACCTGTGAAAAATGGTTGGTTTCTAAAAATTATTAGTTGATGTAATTGGATAAGTAAATCAAGAATAGTTGCCTTATTAACAGGAATGGTCGCTTTTTTAATATGAGACAACAGCCCTTTTATATAACAGGAATCAGTATAGAAAGACAAATTTCTCCTCTTAAATCAAGATGGTCACAAATAACAATCCCTCCCCTCCTGGAACTTCTTGCCAGAGGTCTTTTGGCACTGAGGTGCAAATATAAATTATCTGGATATATTTCTTTATGATACCTAGCTTATTCTTCTTTTAACTTTCCTTATCCTAAGGGGGTAGAGGATCATCATTAATAGGGGCAGTGGTTAACATTGCCTGGCAAGGAACAGGGATTAGTATGGGAATTCTTTCACCTCGTTCCTCTTTTACTTTAATGCTCATTTTATCAATGTCTTGTTGTGAATCTAAGACATCTCTAATTAAATTCCACAATGCAAAAGTATCTACAGGCACTCGTTTTGTACCGTGGAGAGTGTAATACAGTTTCAATTTTTCCCCACCCTTTGTCCATGTTTCTAAATTAATGATGCCTTCTTCATGGAACCAGGGGCACTGGTCTTGCACAAAATGAAGAAAACAAGATAATCATGTAGAGGAAATTTTAATTTCTCCTTTAGAAAGTATATATATCAAAATACTTATGAACATTTTTTTCTTTAGATTCACTCTGACCCATGTGCCTATCACGGCTCTAAAACTGCTTATCCTTCCTAGCTTTGCACTACTGAGGGGTCTGCAGCACCCTAGGCAAGGTTTTATCTGTTCCAATTAAAGAAAGGCTTAACTTTCAGGTTCCTGTTAGGGCACCACTTGTCAGAGTCCAACTCCAGCAGGTCAGGATTTCCTGAAGGAGGAACGGTGTTGGCGAAGGAGAAAACGTGGACACTGACTCTGGTGTTATGCAGGACAGTTGTCCATTTATTTTTCTTTTGAAGGTCTTTTTTATACTTTACGTTACATACAGTTTGGCCTTCAAACTCTGAAGTGTTTATTTTGTTTTGATCATTGTTCTAATGGAGATGAAACACTGTCTGTCTTCCCTAAAATTTGTGACAATGATCCTCCCTCCTCCACCCCCCAAGGGACTGGAATCACAGGCCTGTACAAGCATGTCTGGCTAATCTTTGGATTTATTTTTTATGACCAAGACAAGATCTCTCCCTGCGTCCAGGGCTGGTGTCAAAGCTGCAGGCTCAGGCCATCCACACCCCTAGTCCTCTGAAGGACTGGGATGCCAGGCTGAGCCTCTGAGCCAGACAGGTGTTTGTGGTGGTGGTGGTGGTGGTAGGTATTATTATTATGAGTTGGAGTCCTCCTTCTTTGCCCAGGCCGGAGCACAGAGGCCCACTCTCAGACACTGCAGCCTCCACTGGCTGGGCTCTGGTAATCTTCCTGCTTCGGCCTCCCTAGTGCCTGGAAGGACAGGTGTGTGCCACCATGCTAAGTTCAATTTTTGGATTCATAAAGAGATGAGGTCTCATCGAGGTGCTTGGGCTACTCTCAAACCCGGGGGCTCTGGCCATCCTCTTGCCTCAGCATCCCAGAGGGCCAGGATGACAGGCATTAGCCCCCACGCCAGGCCTCCACACTCCCCTCAGATCCCCACTGAGAGACCAGACCTTTCCACTCACCTGGGACCCCAGAGAGGGCAACTGGCATCGCCAGCTGTGCCCTCCTAGGGAGGAGCACCTGGTGCAGAGGTGCGACTCCACCAGGGCACCCGCCCCTCCTCCTGCCTTATTCCCCAGGTTGGACCTGCTCACTTCTCCCAAGGACCATCTCAGGGAATAGAAGGTTGAGACTTTCATACATTTGGGGAAACAATAGAAGCTGGGCAATTCACCTCTGACTCCTTCGCAGGGAGGCTGAGAAGGGAATATGACCAGAGTCCGGGAACTCGAGACCAGGCTTGACACCATAACAAGCCCCGATCTCGACCCCAAGGAAAACCCACAAAACCTTGGGTGTTGTCAGATCTCGCCATTGGATCGCCTCTGGCACAGAGTTAAAGACCCGGTGGGAACACCAGGATGTCGACAAAATGGAGTGCTGGTGATTGCAGCAGTTTGGGAGGCCCAGGTTGAGAGGAAGGCCCTTGTTTTGCAGTTTGAGAGCAGCCTGAGCAACCTAGTAAGGAAGGAAAAGATACAAAGAAAGAAAGAAAGAAAGAAAGAAAGAAAGAAAGAAAGAAAGAAAGAAAGAAAGAAGAAAAGAAAGGAAGAAATCCATTCTCCTGCAAACCTTCTGCCCTCAGTGTGGGGGTCCCCAGAGCTAGGCACCTTCCAGCCCTAGCCCACCCCCTAGTAGCTCCCCCTGCTTTAGTTCAGGAGTTCAAGTTTCCCTGGAAGGGTTCCTGCCAGCTCTCTTCTCCATGGTGAGAAATGTGCCCCAGGCAGGCCAACCCTACGACTCTGCAACGAGGACCCTCAGCCAAGAAAGGCCAGAGACAAATCCCTCACCTGGGGACATTTCTTCTGGCAATCCCATTTTTCCTGATATAAAGTCAGTCACCATGTGAACACACCAAGTGCAGTTTAGAATCTGTGCAAATTTCTGATGGTTTTTGAGATAGGTTCTGGCTCTAAGAACCAGCCTGATGTCCATGATCATGACCATTGTTCATTGTCATG
>NW_007248166.1:0-1317 GCF_000164805.1 Carlito syrichta
TCATATAGCATGCAGTTATCATAAGTTAAATGGAACTTTATATCTTTAATTATACTTTGCAAAGTACACTTATGAAGTTTCTGCTTTCTTACTGTTAGTAAGCATGCACTAGAATACTAGCATTTTCTTGTACCTTAGAAAGACTACTCATATTTGAGTGAAGTAACACTACTAGGAAGTGGACTTGAGGATACAGGATATAAGGCACACAACAATAATTTCATCATGGCTTGGCCGTGGGTTTGCTTATATTATGTAGTTTGAAAGCAGAAAAATGTAAAAAATAAAGTTGTCAATTCTGAATTGATAGACGTTAAGCTGATAGGTAAATAAATAAACAAGAGTCTCAATGGCCCTTACATACTTTAAGAGAATTATGCAGTTATCATGAGAAGTGGGCATTCCCATCTGAGAACAAATAAACTTGTCATTTCGAGGCACCATCTTTAGTGTATGGTCTTCAACATATAGAGTGATTCCAAAAAGTTGGGAATCATACATCAATGTATTTTTAAACCCCATTTTTAATGTGTCTAGGTATCTTGAACACTTTATTATTTTATTATAAATATTAATGTTGCAAACATTTTCAATTATAATGAAATAAAACTACTATGCAAAACGAGAAAAGAAAATTCCCCTACATTTGGAATAAAGTATGCTATCATCAATCTGAAAAATAAGTACTATGATAATTACAGTATATAAAAGATTATAAAATCAGTGGTAATATTTTCTATACTTTTTTAAAGATTGAAGACGTGGGTGATTTGCATGATTTTAACAGAGAAAGCTGTTTAGGTCAATTATCAAAGTATATTTAGCTATCTCTTGATACCTCAAATTATGCCTTTGTAAACAAATCCATGAAAATGTTATCTCACCTTAGTGAGTGAATATTTTTTTATTACTGTCCTGGAAGTTCAAACTTATAAGTACATCTCTAATTTTATTGAATGTGGCCAGTTTACTCTCTTCAGAAGATGTAGTGTAGTGAATTTTTTGCCAGTGATAACTGAAATAACTTGTTTTCTCCAATCTCACCAACGGAGTACATCGTCAAACTTTTGTATTTTTGCAATCATGTAGGTGAGAAATGATACATCCTAGTTTTAATTTATATCTTTTTTATATAGATGGAATATACTTTCATATAGTTTAGGCCCTTTTGTATTTCCTTTTTTGTTAACTATATTTTTGTCTAATTTTCTCTCAAGTTCTGAATTTTTAAGAGCACACATACATATATACCGCTTATGTATGTATATGAATTTTTTTAATATACAAACATATGTATGGAAGACTTCTAAATAATTT
>NW_007248166.1:2110-17896 GCF_000164805.1 Carlito syrichta
TATAAATTATAACTGGCTAATATGTTTAAGTATGAAATCTATAATTCTTTTTTTAAACAATGATCATAGCACTACCATATGTTTTAAAATATGGATCCTCTGGGTGTCTCTATTTCACCCATTTTCTATTTTAAAATGTGTAGCTTGCCCTCTCCCTATTTAGACATAAACTACTTAGCACTCTAATCAATATCCACTGATCTATGAGTTCTTTTGTTTTTTCACTCAGACACAGGAAATTTTTACAGCCCTTTATGAACTACACACACTTTTTCCTCTATTCCTTCCATGGCTTTGTTTTTAGTTAGCACCGGTTAATTTCCATGTATGTTATCTCATTAATACTCAACTGAATATTAGGATCTTCTGCAGGTATCCAAACTCCCCCTGTGTAACTTTCATCTTTGTGCCATGCCTCACAAACCCTAGGTTCCCTGGATTTCTTGGAGTTCCAGCTCTGTCTCCCAACTCTGGGAATACAGTTGACTCAACCTAGGTTTTCCCTTTCTATGTATTGTTCTTACATCTTTTTCCAAGTAGGAGAATAGAGCATTTTTAAGAGTTTATATCATTAGTGAAAGGACATAACATGGGTTTAATAAGCCCAAATGAGCAACATTTCAACATTGCCTAAATCTCATGTCTTTTAGCTGCTCACTTAACCTCCAATCACTAATCAAGGGCAGAAATGGTTTCTCAGAGGCAGCTATTGATCATTGTTTTACAATCACCATCCCCAGCTTTTTTTGCACTAATAAGCTTTTTTACTTCAAATATTTGCTCTACCCATAAGACCTGTTAACCTAACAAGAAAGAATCAGTGGAATCAGCCTACAGGTATGGGTACCGAGTGGGAAAAGGTGTCCTTTTAATCACCTTGACTCACTGGAGGTAGTGTCTGGGCTTGCTCCTACACATGTGTTTAGAAGACTCGTCACCAAGATTTTCATGGGGGATGGGGAGTGTGGGGAGGTGGAACCCCAGGAAAAAACTTCCAAAAAGGGAGACAGTAGCTCTGTCAGGCACACTTCAGACCTTCTAGAAGGGGGATGGGGGTAGCACATGAACTCACGGATGATGTAGCTATGTGCCAGATAAAGCTGAGGTGACAAGGAGAGGTCTGTGTGATGCAGTCATCACAGGCAATAAGAGTAAGAACAAGTGGGAGATGGCAAGATGGCAACGGAACTGGTCGGGATGTAAGAGTCTCTGCAAAAGTGAGAGTCCATAAAGACTGTCTGCATGAGTGGGTGTGTGCGGGTAGGTGAGAGAAAGTCCATATGAGGGGAGACTGGGGTTCAGCATCTGGGGCTCTCCTCCAGAGGTGACTGCCACCCACCACTGCCCTGATATAGTAGCCCTCTGCATGCAGGATCACCTGCTGTTCTTGGAGGTCTCTTGGGAGAAGGCAGCAGAGATCAGCTGCTCCTTAGCACCTGGCACCTGGCCCATGCCATCACCTGGGGCAGGAACCATGGAGAAGGTGCAGCAAGGAAATCTGAAACTGAGTCCCACCACCGGTAAAGAAATGCTGGCCGCCACCATTTTCTCTGTCCCAAAACAGGGTAGAGAACTGTGGTGCCCTCCCCAACGCTGGCCATTCTCCAATCTGAGTCGAGAGGCTACCTCTGCACGCCTCTGGGATGAATCATCAACAAGGAGAGACAAATGCTGGACCAGGCACAGACACGTCTGACCTGAGTGAGAGACTTGGCATCAGTGGCAGCAACAGACAAATCAGGTGAGTCTGGATTGGATTCACCCTTCTCCCACAGCAGTCTGCAGGGTGTCTGACCCACACAGAAACAACTGGATCTTCCTATGCTGAGAGCCCAGAGGATGGGCTGGAGACCAGAGCAGCTGCCTAACATAGTGGCAGCCAAAAGTGACAGCAGTCAGCAGTGGCAGCAGTGATTGAGAACGTAGCCTAGAGTTCCAGGAATGGCCACAGAGGGAGCTCTTCTTTTCTCTCTTTCTGTTTCTCTTTCTGTTTTGTATTTGCTTTACTTTTGTTAATTTATTGTTGATATTTAGCTTTTCTGTAAACGTATGGGTCTTTTTGAGAGCAAGTGCACCAACAGCGGTTTTTCTGCTTGTTTGTATGATTGTTTGTATGAGTCTTTTTTCTGGGTTTGTTTCTTTATTAATGGGTGTGCCTGTCTGTTTTTTTTCTTTCTTCTTCTCTTTAACTTCCTTCCATCTCCCTCCTTCCTTTTGCTGTTCTTTTCCTTTTTCTTATCTCACTCTGCTTTCAGGAGGCAAGCATACACCCCTCACTGCATTGACAGATTGTAATGCAGTGGGAAGTGGGTTCCAGGGAGCTCAAACACCTGTCAGAGATACTGAGATCTGCAGAAAGCCCCTGAAGGACAGCTCGCCACTTAATTAAATCTTCAAACTGCAAAAAGCACAGACCCCCAAACCCAGTCTGTCTTCAAAATTGGACAAATCCAGTGGACTACATAAGGTATTATAAGGAGTTGTGCAGACAAATGTGAAAGCTATCCCTCCATCACTCAACAAAAGATTAAAGAAAGAAGAAAGGATAATAAACCTTAACAAATGAAGAAGAGCTAACTGAAGAACACAGGTCCCATACAGACCCTTGAGAAGACAGCTGCTGAGAATACAGACTTTGGAATTCAAAGAGTGAAGGGGTCCCAGAAAAATTGGTCTCAAACCACAAACTCATAATCAAAATATTAATAGAGAGAATAAATAGAAATGCAGAGAAAGGAGTTGATAGCTGAGATGATGGCAATAAAGAATACAGCGAACAAAGTAAATATCAAATTGATAAGCATGGAAAGCAGAATTAACCAAGCAGAAGAAAGAATCTCAGAGCTTGAGGACCAAAATATAGAACTAACACAAAGTGTTAAAAACAGAAGGGTTGTTTAAAAACTTTAAGAGATGAGCAATTAAATCAAGAGGCTGTACCTAAGATTCATTGGAATCCCTAAGGCAGATAGAGAGACAGACACCACCCTGGAATAAACATTCCATGAAATTATCCAAGAAAACTTCCCTTATCTAATCAGAGATGTGACCATTCAAACACAAGAAATTCAGTGAATCCTTGCAAAACAACAATGAGACCAACTCCTAGACACATAGTAATTTGCTTACACAAAGTAAGTATGAAGAAAAAATCCTAAAGGCAACAAGAGAGAAAGATCAGACCACCGACCAGGGAAGACCAATTAGAATATTACAGGATAGAAGAGGCTGAAGTCCAATTTTCAAAGTTCTCAAGGCTAAACTATTCCAACCAAGAACTTACTCAACTAAGTTCAGTTTCAATCAACGATGGAGAATTAAAATCCTTCCTAGACATTCAACCCCTAAAAGATTACACCACCAGCTCTACAAGAAACACTTAGGAGAGTATTAAACACAGAAGAAAGAAAAAAAAGAATGACATACCCTTCCCAACACTGCAGGAAAAAGATTGAAAACACACATAAATCAACCCCCAAATCAAAAGAAAGCCAATAAACAAACAACAACAACAAAGTCCATAAGAACCTCATGACAGGGATAAACTCTCACATCCCAATAATTAGTCTGAATGTGAATGTACTAAATGCACCATTGAAAAGACATAGAATGGGAAACTGTATAAAAAATCATGATGTAACTATATACTGTCTCCAGGAGACTCATATTACCAGAAAGGACACTCATAGACTCAAAGTAAGAGTATGGAAAACAAATTTCCAGGCAAAAGAAACAAAAAAGAAAGCTGGAGTTGCTCTCTTAATATCAGACAAAATATCCTTTAAGCTATCAAAAATTTGAAAAGATACATAATATCACTCCATAATGATAAAAGATTGAATCCATCAACAAGAAATATCCATCCTAAACATATATGCACCCAACAGAGGAGCACCAACAATGATAAAGCAGCTTCTCGGTCAACTAAAAAAAAGATATTGACTCCAACACTATCATAGCTGTGGACTTCAATACCCCACTAACATCCCTAGGCAGACCATCAAGACAAAAAATCAACAGGGAGATCAGGAAAATCAACTTTACACTTGAACAAATAGACTTACTAGGTATCTACAGAACACTCCAACAACCACAGAATATACAACAATACATGGAACATACTCTAAAATCGACCACATTCTCAGCAATAAAACAAACAAAAACAAATTTCATGTGATTGATATACTGCCATGTACCTTCTCAGGCCACAGTGGAATAAAAGTAAATATCAACACCAGCAAAGTTCCCCAAAACTCACAAAAACATGAATACTAAACAGCATGATGCTGAATTACTCTGGGTCAACACGGAAATCAAAACCAAAATTAAAAGAATACAGTAAGCAAATGAAAATGAAGAAACAGCTTATCAAAATCACTGGAATGCCATGAAAGCAGTACAAAGAGAGAAATTAGTATCTCTATGAACAAACAAGAAGAAAATGGAAAGATCACAAGTTAACAGCCTAAAAAATCACCTAAGGGAACTGGAAAGACAAGACCACTAAACCCCTAACTTCCACAGAAGAATTCAGATCACTAAAATAAAAGCCCAAATATGAAATATAGAAGAAAAAGAAATAGTAGGAAAAAAGCAACAAAACAGAAAACTGGTTCTTTGAAAGGATAAACAAGATTGATGGACCCCTAGCCAGATTGACCAAAAAAAAGATAGAAAAAGCCCAAATAACCACCATCAGAACTGCAAAAGATAAGTCACAACTGATGCCAAGAAACACAAAAGATGATCAGAGATTACTGTGTACACTTTTATGAAAACAATTGCAAAATCCTAAATGAAATGGAGGACTTTCTGATAGCACACAACTCCCCAGGTTGAAACAATAAGAAATTGAGATCATAACTTGGTTGTATTGGTCAATAACAACCCAGGAAATTGACTTTGCGATAAGAAGCTACACACACACACACACACACACACACACACACACACACACACAGCCCTGAACCAGATGACTTTTCAGCAGAATTCTACAAAACATACAAGAAGGAACTGATAGGAACTGATACAAATTCTACTGAAAGTATCGCACGCAATCATGAAAGATGGAACTCTCCCCAAATCATTTCAAAAATTGGCTTTCTATATGACCCATAATCCCCCTTCTGGGAACATATCCAGAGGAACTCAAATCACTCTATGAAAACGATACATGCACACGCATGTTTACTGCAGCATTATTCACAATAGCAAAAACATGGAACCAACTGTGCTGCCCTACAAAAGAGGACTGGACAAAAAAACGTGGTACATATACATGATAGAATATTACTCAATCACAAAGAAAGACAAAATTATGAACTTCGCAGCAACTTGTTCGACTTAGAGTCTATAATACTGAGTGATCTATCACAGAAATAAAGAGCTGAGTACCACATGATCTCACTCATAAGGAGATCCTGAACATTTATCATAATAAGAAGGGGATAGGCAGTAGTGGGAAACTGCCGGTGGGAGGGGGTAATACACGTCATCAGTCAGGGTACCTGATCTCAAAACTGTTGAAATGGGAACCAAGGTGAGGCCCAAACTTTACCTACACAATTACCATTTTGATATCTAACCCTGAATTGTACCCTACATCATTACAATAAAAAATAAAAATAAAAAACAATAAAAGAATAAGACAAGTAGCATAGAAAAGAAGCCAAGTACCAAGTGAGAGAATCAGAGGAGACTCTGCAAGGAATAAAGTTCTCCATACTAGGCAGGACCACCAAAAAAGTTTCACCAGATTTTGGAACTTTAAACAGTAATTAAATCGTAATATTCATAATGACCATGCCATATATGTTATTGTACATGGATTTCCTTGATTGTCTGTTGAATGAAAAATAATACTATATATCTGATTTATATTGTTTTTTTCTAGGAATAATAGGTGAAGTCACTCAGAATTGTGGACATTATGCATTGGTCCAAGACCATTAGTGGACAGCAGAAAACTCCACCTCAGGATACATGACATGCATCTTGTCTTTGAACAAGTGCATCCACAGAGGCATGGGCATAAAGGAGATGTGGTACTGACAGGAATGCAGGTAGAAAGGTGGAAAATAAATGATGACCTAGATTTGAAATTAAGCTCCTTTGCTGCACAACTGATAAACGACCCCTTCTCTTAAGGACTTTTGAGGTTCTCTGTTTTCAATCAATAGGCAGAAATGGACTGTGCGTAATTTCCTGTCTTCTTTGGAAGATGATCCTAAAAATATAAATAGGACGTTTAAATATTCAAGAAAAACAAAGAACGTCTAGGGCAAGTCTGTGAAGACTTCGGGTGACACCTCCAATGCTATGCCCAATTTAGGGGATCCTCAAAAATTTTATCTTTCTAATGACCATCTATTTATTTAGCTAGTTGGGAAATGATCTAGCTATCATATATTTATGTTTACATCTATGCCACTCTCTTTCTATCAATACATACATATAGATAGACATACATGCATAATTCTCCAAAAAACTTACTCCTCATACTCCTTATTTACACATTTCTCATAGGGAAAATTTAGCTAATAATAATAATATCTGTCTTTTAGGACTGCACAATGTCTTTTAGGCCTGGTTCACAATTTCCAATATTCTCTATACATCTTCAAAAATATTATATGCAAGACATTCAATCCTAGTTAATCCTCCACTCAGCAATTTTCATACCTGTTTTTTTAACTTATGTTTTGAACATGAAAGTCACCTTAATTTCTATGAAACCAGGTTCCATGTTGCTTACACTCAACATGTCCCCTTTTTTGGTAATGTATACAGAGATCAGATAATATTCCTTAAGTTTTTCAAATATCATTTCCAGAATTTCATCACAGTGAGCAGAACATTCGTAAGACATGTGTGATGGTTCCAGAACAGACTTGGACAACAGGAATGAATTCCTCTGCCTCAGAACATTTCTCCTCTGTCCCCACTCCAAGAAAGTTCTTCTGTTAAGATAGACCAATGGTGAGATATGAACTTGGACAAGAGGGGCTGCAGATCTGCTCATCCCAACTCCTTAAGTTATTTTCCCTCAAACACAGGCAAGGGTTTCAGGGCAGAGGAACTAGGTTAAGACTTCTGGGGAGGGACAAGAACAGGAATTCAAGGATAGGACAAATTTTTCAGTATAAAGCTAGGCCGTCTGTGAAGAGACAGCAGGTATTGCTGACAAGTGTATGAGAATTTGATTAAAACCTTCCTACTTAAGCTGCCACACACTCATAAGTCATAGTTTTATAAGTATATACTGAGCCTGGCCCTATTTCTCCTACCTTTTACTTACTCTCAAATACATGTCCTTCCACTCTTAATTAATCTTTCCCATTCTCTAGTAGTATTACGTAGGTACACCCTTTTTACCCTTATTCCTGCACACTTGCACACAATCTCACTCACCTCTACATACCAATTCTATACTTAATATCCCATCACACAGATAATATTTTTATCCTCTTTCATGTTACACCAAACTAGACAACACACGTGTCTTTAAGAGAATGCACTTTCACATGTGGTCTTCCTCACACGTCACTTAATCCACATTGCCTTCAGCCCTTCTTAGGGATGCACATCCTGAAAGCTCATATGCACTTTTGGCATTGAATTGTTCGGTGCTCTTTATTGAATCCAGTTACTAAAGTACTATGGCAAGAGGAAGTCTCATGCATTTGTCATCTGTTCTTTGGTTACGTTTAATTTCAATCTGCAACTTATGTTTTGTTTTATTTTGTTTTGTATCCCAATATATTTTCACAGTTGTTGTGCCAATTTTACCAATTGCTTTTGCTAAATTTGGAATTTCTAATCTCAGACCAGTATATTTTATTATAGGTGAACTCTCTCTCATGTTTTCTGTTTTCATTTCAGTATGGTAGGCTGAAAAACAGACCCTGCACTCCCCCAGTTAAAACAAAACAAAGACAAACAAAAACATAATGCCAACCCTCTAATTCCTGGAATCTTTGAATATGTTACCTTGCTTAGAGTAAAAGTCTTTGCAGGTGGATTAAGTCAAGGTTTTAAATAGGAAGTTTTCTTCTGATTGTCTGAGTGCGACTAATGTAATCACAAAGCTACTTATTAGAGAAACTAAGAGAGTAACAGTCAGAGTAAAGACGTGAAAATGGAAGCAGATGTTATAGTGATGCATTTTGAAGATAAATGAAGTGAACGAAAGCCAAGATTATCAGGCAGTCTTGGTGACCTGGAAAAGGAAAGAGAGATTTTCTCCTAGAACTACCAGATAGAACCAGTCCTTTTGACACCTTGATCAGATGCCCATATCTGAGTTCTGATCTCTAGAACTATAATAAATTTATATTTTCAAACTTGTGGTAATTTGCTATAGCAGTAATAGAAAATGAATGGAGAATCTTTTCCATTAGATCTAGACCTAATCTTAATCATTTTTACTTTCCAGGGAAATTATCATTTTTTGTTGTCATTCTTTTTAAAAATAGTAGACTACTAAGTTAACAACACCCCCTGTCACTAGTGTGTTCCATAACCCACTTGTGATGATTTTTTTTGAGTTCTTGTTTTTCATTTTTTGTCTGATTACTAGTTTTTTCCTGATGCTCCCCACCATTGGCATATATTTTAATGAACTTGACCTCTATCCTTGAATGAATTCTATAGTATGTACCCACCATAATGTGTTTACTCATTCTTCATAAGTTAAAAAGTACAAGTTTCAACTTTCGGATATTATAAGTAATGCTATGAATATCATCTTTGTAAATTTCCCTTTAGGAGTGATATTATAAAGACTTAGGTTATATGCTTATTACACTTTATAAGCTGTTGCCTAATTGCTCTGCGGCATGGCTACAGAGTTAGTTTATGATGACTACTTCTTCCACTGACAGTCTTATAATCATTTGGTGTGGTTTGACCCTTTAATTCTTATGAATTTGATGCATACAAGATATCTATTTATTCATTTTAATTTTACTTTTCCTGTATCTAACAAGGCTGAGAATGCCTTGATCAGTGTGCTTACTGACCATGAAGTGCGAGGGAGCAACTAGAGGCAGAGCCTTGGGGGCAAAGAGATTGAAGGCGGAGGGATCCTTGCCTGGTTCTGGTGCTGATTACTGAGATTGGAAACTGTCAGTGACCAGCACTGACCAAGGGTGGGTTAGGACCCGCACCAGAGAATCTGGACAGCGAGAAGAGACTACTCAGAGCAGTTCTTCTGGGAACAGTCTGATCAGGACTGAAGCCAAATTTTATTCGGACCCCTTCCAACTTATATACCATTTTCTATACCCTCTAGCAGTGTGATAATCACTTACTGGGGGCGTACAATTTCCGTGCTTTACAAACTATGCATCACAAGACCACCACGAGATCTGCAATTTCCAAGCAGACAATTCGAATTCCATGATGCCTGCCGTGCTTACATTAAGGTCACAGGTGCACAATTTCAATACAAATCGTTCAAAGTGTTTTCCATAATGTTCAATGAATCATTCATATTATACTCTTTGTTCTATACCCTGATTAATACAAAAAGCTTTTCTAAGTTAACTCTAGGTTCAATCCAAGTTCACTGACTCCCAATACTTTTTAACGATTAATATTATCAACTTAACACTATACTATAATCTATAAGTTTAGTTAAATGACTTAACTGTCAGTTATACTATTAACCTATTATGATTTAACGTAATGCCTTATAACTCAGTTAAAACTTATTCTTAAACTACCAAACTTTACTATAATTCATATGTTTCATATGTCTAAACTTTAATTTTTATATGATCTAGTGATTGGACTTTAATACTATGCTATATCCTATTAAGCTAATACCTTATCATTAATTCTTTTATAAATCATATAGTAACTATTACACTTGAATAATGTAGCAAAAGGAAACAAAACAGCAAGCATAAATTTATACAACTATGAGTGTATATGTATATATTTTATCCTAACAAGTCTACTCTAAAAATCAAATAGTAGCTGTCACACTCTTGAACAAGGAAATGAAGGGCTGCCAAGATGGCGGCCATGGGCTGAAGGAGACAGAGTTTCGGTAATTAACGAAACAAAAGAAAATTTTCTGCTTGGCTAGGGGCAGGGCGACAAAACTATCATGGTAATTTAGTTTCTAATCTTAGCCCTAGGGGAAACAGCTTTCGGGAACAAGAGCTGACTACCCAGTCTACCAGGAAATAGAAGTTAAAAAATATCTAGAAAGAAGTAAAACTTAGAAAGACAGAGAGAAATAATTCTGCTATGCACTTTCCATCAGGTGTATTGAGATTTACTTATAAGTTTTACTGCCATGTATGCACACTGGTCACTAATCACACGCCAATATTATAGGTATAACTGATATCCTATGTCAGAGGCGATCTTCCAGATGGACCTTTACAGGCCTCAGCCATGTAGCTATAGATGTTGGCTCCCAACAGGAAAATACAAAAGAAAATAATAAAAAAAAACAAACTCATGTTGCCCCTAAGAGATGAGTTGTTTTCCATGGTAGGTGGGAGCTCAAATGAAGCTGCCCATGAGTCTAAACCCTGTAGAGGGTCCAGCTGTTCTCAGAAGTCACAGTCTTCAGTTTGGTCAGAAGTCTGGAGAATGAGATCTTCAGAGTTAGCAAGAAAATAATTCTGGAAAAACAACAACAACAACAACAACAACAACAAAACAAAAAACAGGGGTTGTAAAGTCAAGGGTTATCTCTTTTCCCTAAGGAATAAAAAGTGATAAAGAAGAGTAGCCAAAGAGACATGTCTCATTGTCAAAATGTGTTAGACTGTTCTCAGTAACAGAGGGAATTCAATACATGTTATATTTGTATAGTTTTAAGAATGTTCTCAAATCCATACCTATAAACCAACTTATAAAAAGTTATGTTCATGAAACGGTTAAATACTACTACTAATGCAACATAACCTTTACTATTTTCTATGGGGTAAGTATGATTCTAGTGTAATTTTGTCAGGTAATACTCTATACTTACTGCAGGAGAGAATTAGTAATGCAGTATCCCTACATATATTAAATAATCTCCTTTGTTGAAATGAAAGCTTCTACCTTCTATTTTTGGTATCATGTATAAGATATAGAAATTCAAGTCAATGATAGAGTTTCCACTGGATGAAAGCAATTACCTTAGACAGTGATTGTTGCAATGCTCCAGTCCTGTAAATACTGGCTGACCCTGCCAGACACTGATGTCATCGTTAGGTTACAGAACACTGCTGAGTTCTTAATGATGACTTGAATTATAACTGCCCCGTTGATGTGTCCAACACTAGTTAGGACAGTGATTTGGTGAAGAGATAGCCTCTTGAGTGTTTTGTTGTTCTCAAATGTACACATTTTATTCTTGTTCATCATCAACTGACTCTCTGAGAGTTGAGGTTCCTGAGAGAAGTTCTGATTGAATAACCCTCTAGAGAGTTCAACCATGAAGCAGAAACAAAAAACAAATCATCCTGAAGTCAAGTACTACCCCTGAAAAAAAGAAGAGAGGTATGTGTCAATATATTCTCAGAACACAGGCTGACCAGGAATTTCCTCCTGGAAAAGGAGGAAGAGGGGATTCTTGGTTGAGGTGGAGGGAGAAAGAGATCATAGGAAAAGGAAAAGTGACTAAGGGGGTAGAAATGTGCATATTGGTCTTTCTGAGGCCCAGTTGTCAGTGAACAAAGAGAAGGTTTAGATGACCCCAGTACTTGCCTTTGCTGCTTACCGTGTGCCACCTACAGAAAGTCACTCTGGATTACTGTCAAAGACATAATAGTTGATTAATCTGGGTTACTTTTCCTTTAAAAAATGTATTTCCTTTTATTTGATATCTTTTTTAGTACACTGGGGAAACAAATTTTAATATAGTTTCTAAGGATGCTTTCTACATTTATTGATTCATAGAGGTGAGGGAAACATTCAGAAAAAAAAGTTCCAGTATTGGAAAACTGGTTGTAGAGGGATGAAAATATGAAGTAAAAAATAAGTCATTTACTCAGGAGTAAAACCTGTTTTGTTTGAGACTTTGAAAACGTAAATGGGGGTTTCGATCATAAATGAAACTTTTAAAAGACGGCACACATACAAATACACA
Organism: Carlito syrichta; assembly: GCF_000164805.1. NCBI lineage: Eukaryota > Metazoa > Chordata > Mammalia > Primates > Tarsiidae > Carlito > Carlito syrichta. Next base: position 14,208 of record NW_007248166.1, read on the forward strand.
CACTCCTAAGACACAGTGTAGACACGATGACTGAAGTGAAGGAAGGGGGTTTGGCTTCACCTGGAAAGAGGGGAACCAGACGATTGTCATTACCAAGAAGGTTAACGATAAACAAGTAAAACTTATGAGGGAGGACCGTTGCTCAGTTGTAAGAGGGGACACTGGAGCCATCTCCAACTTTTTAAATAGTGGCTCTTATTCCTGAGGAGAATTTCACATTTCCAACAATATTTGTGGCTTCTTGAAGTCAGCCTGAAGGGTGAAACTATCTTCCTTTCACCTTCACTAAAATTAGTGCATATTCTGAGATATTATCTGGTATAGACTGTGAGACATGAAAAAACACACCTGTTCACATGTGTACACATAAAGCACATCCAGGAAGATAATTATTTTTTTATTTTAAATATGTGGGGTACAATTCAGGATTTGGTATATAAGTGGTCATTTTACAGGCAAAGTTTGGCTACTCTTATTGATGCTATGTGTCCACCCTCCCTCGCAATAAGGCAAGCGTCCGCTATGATGTATTTCATAGGCTGGGCCTGATGAAAACTTTGTCATCATCAATATGCAGTTTTCAGAGAGACACTGGAGTACTTGAAGAGGAAAAGATGGAGTGTATAAAAGATTGTGTGGCTCTGCCTGGGAATGGCAAATGTCACTTCCACTCATATTCTGTTGCAGAAAACTTAATCACATGGTGAAGACTAAGTACAGGGAAGCTGGCAACTGTAATGCAGTTGTCTGCCAAGGGAGAAAGGAGTTGTGTAGCATCTCTGCTCCATTTGCTCTGTTCCACAAAGGTTACACATTGTGGAAATGCAGTCACTCATGATATATGCAGACATAATAAATACTACTGTATATGTATTCTTTTCGGTATTAGGACCCAGGTTATGCAATCCAGGAGGACAGAAGCCATGAGTGTTTACTGATCATGTAGCATAGTAGTCCTTTACTGTTTAAGAATAAATGAAAACACTGAAATGTCAAACATGGACCACATATTTTAAGATATTTCTCAGAAAAGGAAGATTTGCAACAATATCTGCAGCCTAGACAGGAGGTGCTGTCTCCAATTCAAGACACGAGAACTGAGAAGGCTTTTCCTTCCCCACATGACCTCTCCTCAATTGAAAACAAGCCCATTGCCGGTAAGAAGAGACTACTAAACAGAATGCAGAAGGAATACTGTGATATAGACATAGCACAGTGATAAGATGATACATGGATTTCCAGTCCAGAAAGAAACTCAAATGCTCCTGTGTATTTTTAAATACGACCAGCAGTAGAAGCAATAAGTTCTAAAGGGAAAGTGCCTAAGAGGACTGGAACAAGCAGAAGGAGATTAGTGGAAAACTAGATTTTACTTAAGGAGACGGTGAGAGAGAGACTAAAGGGGATAAGACTTTTATCAGAGGAACATACGCAGAGTCAATATGAGTCAGCAGAGAGTATGTTATATTGTCAGAAAAGCATGAAAGCACAAACAGATTAAAACAGGCAAAAAGTGATAAGATCCGCATGAGCTCAACTCGAGGCACACTGTAAAGACACCCACTCCAAGATCCCATCATAACCATATATTATCATATCTAATATTCTCATACTTATCCTGACACATACCCATCGAGACTCCCTATTCTTATCTCTCATTCCCTTTTCCTCTTCCTGCTATGTAAAGTTTACTAACATTTTTGGAAGAAAGAAAATGTAATTTAGAGCTATGTGCAATGGCACATGCTGGGAGAGCCAGCTACTTTGCAGGTTGAGGCTGAAGAATTGCTTGAGCAGAGGATGTTGAGGCTGCAGCACAAAAAGATTATGAAAAAAATGGAAAGAAAGAAAATTTAATTTAAAAGGTATTTCTGACCCACAAGAATGAGCACAAAGATACAGCTTTCCAATGAGTGGGATGTAGGAATAATGAGAGGAGGGTGAGAATGAGTACAGATGTCAGGGACCAATGCTCTTGCTTCCCTCATCCTCATGTTTTCCATGGTATGAATGTGCAATTTAATAATCTGGAAGTAAATAGAAGAAACCAATAACTCAGTTGGTTCTTTTGTGTAGGAGTAGAGAGGACTGGTTGTGGGAATTCAGAAGTGGGACTGCAAGGATTTCTAGATTCCAATTAGCACGGTGTTCCATTCCACAGCATATATGAATGGTTTTGCATGATTTTAGCAGATATATATCTATATATATTTAGGTCAATTATCATAGTAGATTCAGTTGTCTACTGATATTACAAATAACACCTTCATCAAGTCTGTACATATATTTATGAGTAAACATTTTCAGATTACTGTGCTGAATGATCAAAGTATGACTTATATTTTTCTTCTAAGGTTTTCTTTTTCCAAAGCTAGCATTGGTTAATTTTTCATGCTTATTATGTCATTGAGACTCACCTGAATATTAGGACCCTCTTCAGGTGTTCAGACTCCCCTGTGTAGCTCTCATCTTGACACTGTGCCTCACAAACCCTAGGCTCCCAGGATTTCTTGGAGTTCCAGTTCTGTCTCCCAACTCAGGGAATACAGTTGACTCAAACTGTGTTTTTCCTTTCTATAAACTGGTCTTGGGTATCCTTCCAGGAAAGCGAATGAAGCAGTTTTAGAACTTACATCATTAGTTTCTTATCAGGGATCACTGGTTTCACTGCCTGATGTTGTGCTATTTCACACATTTTTTTTAAGGGTGCATTTTCTTTCTTTCTTTTTATTTTAGTTTTTTGTTAATTTCAAAGATGTGGAGTATACTTCTTGGTTAGGTACATAAGTAGTCATCATACAGGTAAAGTTTGGGCTTTCCTTTGGTCCCCACTTTGCCTGGTTTCAGTTGAGTTACTTATTGATGTTATGTGTCTCCCACTATTGCTAATCACTTTCTTACATTATTATGGAAAATGTTCAGGGTCTGCTTATGAGTGAGTCCATGTGGTACTCAGATCTTTGCTTCTGTGATAGACCACTGAGTATTATAGACTCTAAATCCACCCAGGTTGCTGCAAAGTCCATAATTTTGTTCTTCTTCATGGCTGCATAATATTCCATCATGTATATGTACCACATTTTAAAAAATCCAGTCCACTTTCAATAGGCAGCACAGTTAGTTCTGCTTTTGCTATTGTGAATAATGCTGCAATAAACATGCAAGTGTTATTTTGTTTTTTATAGAGTTATTTGAATTCCTCCAGGTATATTTCTGTAAAGGGGATTGCTGGTTGGTATAGAAGGTCGATTTGTAGACCTTTTATGAATCACCACACTGTTTTCCACAGAGATTGTATTTATTTTTTGAGTTATTGATGATGGCCATCATGACTGGACTTAGGTGATATCTCAGTGTGGTTTTGATTTGCATTTCATTGATGATTAGCGAGGCAGGGCATTTTTTCATGTATCTAATGGCTGCTCGTATGTCTTCTTCTGGGAAGTGTCTATTCATATATTTGCTCACTTTTTAATAGAGTTTTTGTTTTTGTTTTTGTTTTTTTTTACGTTCAGCAGGTTTGAGTTACTAGTAGATCCTGGATGTTAGGCCTCTGTCAGAAGTGCAGTTGGCAAATATTTTTTTCCCATTCTGCAGGCTGTCTCCTCACTCGCTTAATGCTTTCTTTGGCCTTGCAGAAGTTTTTCAGTTTCGTGAGGTCCCACATACCTCTCTTATCTCTTATGGCA
>NW_007248167.1:0-3809 GCF_000164805.1 Carlito syrichta
TTTGACTCCACACCATTTATTCAGGTTCATGATTTCCTCAATTCTATCCAATGTCTCCTTACTTTTAAGGCCACCATACTTTACATCTTCGACTCTCTGCTTTGCTCCATGTATCTATTTTTCTACCACACATGAAGAGCCTACTTTCGCAATTGCTATAGTTTAAGTCTTGATAACTGACTTAAATGGCCGCTATCTGCTTCATGTTTAAGAGTGCCTTGGCTGTTTTTAGACTTTAACTGCCATAGTTGACATCATTTTATATTGAATATATGTTAACATGTTAATATAGCTGTAGTTATTTTTAATACTTTTGTCTTTTTAAAATTTTTTATTTTAAAGATGTGGGGTACAATTCAGGTTAGTTACACAAAGGTTCATTGTGCAGGTACCTTTGTTGATGAGGTGTGTCCCTCCCTCCCCTGGCAGTTTCCCTGAACTGCCAATCCCACCCCCATTTCCCCTGGCAGTTTTCTGCTACTGCCAATTCCTTTCTTGTAGTATTATGATAATTGTTCCATTTCTGCTTATAAGTGAGAATATATAGTACTCCATTCTTTGTTTCTGTGATAGATCACTATGTTCGATTCCAAATCCATCTAAGTTGCTGCAAAGTTCATATGTTTGTCCTTATTTATGGCTGCATAATATTCCATTGTGTATATGTGTCACACTTTTTTTATACGGTCCAGCTTCGATGGGCAGCATGGTTGGTTCCATGTTTTTGCTATTGTGAATAGAGCTGCAACAAACATGCATATGCAGGTGTCTTTATGGTAGAATGACTTGAGTTCGTCCAGGTATATTCCCAATAGGGGGATTGGTGGGTCAATAGTTTTGTCTTTTATCATTTATTCTAAAGTTATAAGTGAATTACACACTACCGTTACAGTAATACAATATTGTGAATTTGACTATACGTTTATCTTTACCCAAGAATTTTATACTTTCACTTGTTTTCGTGTTATGACTTAGTTGCCTTCACGTCCACCTGAAGAACTCTGTTTAGCATTTCTTGTGAGGCAGATGTAGTGGTTATGATTTGCCTCAGTTTTTGTTTTTCTGGGAATGTCTTTATCACTCCTTCGTTTCAAAAGCTTGCTGGCTGAGTGGGTGGTTCAGCCTGTAATCCCAGTAACCTGGAGGCCAAGTGGATTGCCTGAGCCCACAGGTTCAAGACCAATCCGGACAACCTGGCGAGACCTCGTCTCTACGATAAATAAATAAAAATTAGCCAGGCATGGTAGCACGCACCTGTAGTTCCAGCTACTTGAATGGCTAAGGTGGAAGGATCGCCTGAACCCAACAAGTCGATGCTGGGGTGACTGTGAGCATGCCACTTCACTCCACCCTGGACATGCTCCAACTCAAAAAAAACCGAAAAGCAAACAAAAAGTGGGCAACTCCCTCATGTCCCCTCTCACTGTGAGAGCATTTCTGTCCTCTCAATGAATCCTGCTTTAAAAAAAAAAAAGCTTGCCAGTTGTAATATTCTAGGTTTGCAGATTTTTTCCCCCAACACTTTGAATATACTTAATTACACTTCCTCCTGACCTGCAAGGATTCTTTTGATTAATCTGCTGAAAGATTTGTGTTGGTTCACTTGTGTATGACAAGTTTCTTTACCCTTGCTGCTTTCGAGATTCTCTCTTGGTCCTTGAATTTTGACAGTTTGATTATAATATGTCTCAGAGTATACATCTTTGGGTTAATTTTTAATAGGATCTTTTGAGTTTCATACATCTGGATATTCATATCCCTCCCAATATTTGGAAAGTGTCCAGCTAGTATTTCTTTAACTACCTTGGCTCCCCCTTTCTCTGTCTTTTCTACTTCAGTTACCCCACAATTTATGTGTTTTTATAGTGGTGACCTTAGGTCCACTATGCTTTCTTAACTTTTTTTTTTTGATTTAATAATTGATTTATTCTGTGTTTTGGTTTTTTTTTCTTTTTTTTAAATCAACTTTTTAAATGATATTGTGGGGTACAGTTAAGGGTTAGGTATACAAATATGCTCCATTCAGGCACCCATGTTGATAAGAGATGTCTCCCCATCCCCAGACAGCTATTTACTACCGTTGATCCCATCTCCCTTCCCCTCCCACACCCATAGTTTCCCACCACTGTCAGTCATTTTCTTATAGTATTACGTTGGATGTTCAAGGTCCACTATACGAGTGAGAACATGTGATACTCAGATCTTTGTTTCTGTGAGAGATCACTCAGTATTATAGACTCTAGTTCCATCCAGGTTGCTGCAAAATTCATGATTTTGTTCTTTTTTATGGCTGCATAGTATTCCATCGTGTGTATGTACCACATTTTTTTAATCCAGTTCTCTCTTGTGGACAGCATGGTTGCTTCCAGGTTCTTGCTATTGTGAACAATGCTGCAATAAACAGACGTGTGCACGTATCTTTTTGATAGAGTGATTTGAGTTCTTCAGGGTATATCCCCAGTAGGGGGATTGCAAAGTCATATGGGAGGTCAATATTTAGAGCTTTTAGGAATCGCCATACTGTTTTCCACAGAGGTTGCACTAGTTTGCACTCCCACCAACAGTGTAGAAGTGTTCCCTTTTCACCACACCTTCTCCACCAACTGTTATTTTTTGAGTTATTGATAATTGCCATTCTGACTGGAGTTAGGTGGTATCTCAGTGTGGTTTTGATTTGCATCTCCCTGATGATTAGTGAGGTTGAACATTTTTTCATGTGTCTGTTGGCTTCTCGGATGTCTTCCTTTGAGAAGTGTCTGTTCATATCTTTTGCCCATTTTATAATGGGATTGTTTGTTTTTTTCTTTTCAGCACGTTTGAGTTCCTTGTAGATCCAAGATGTTAAGCCTTTGTCAGAACTGGAGTTGGCAAATACTTTTTCCCAGTCTGTAGGCTGTCTCCCTGCTCTCTTAATGGTTTCTTTGGCTTTGCAGAAGCTTGTCAGTTTAATGAGGTCCTACTTGTCTATCTTAGCTCTCATAGCCTGTGGGTTTCGGGTTTTGTTCAGGAATTGGATGCCAGTTCCAATTTCCATGAGGGTATATCCTTCATTTTCTAAGGTTTTTATGGTTTGAGGTTTTACATTTAGGTCTCTGATACATTTAGAGTTGATTTCTTCTGCATGTTGTCAGCCATTTTTCCCAGCAACATTTACTGAATAGGTTCTCCTCTCCCCAGTGGTAGGTGGTGGAGGCTTTGTAGAAGATGAATTGGTTGAGAAGTTGAGGTTTTGCTTCTGGAATCTCAATTCTATTACATTGGTCTGTATGCCTGTTCCTGTACCAATACCAAGCTGTTTTGACGATTGTAGCTTTACAGTAGTTTGAAGTCTGGTAATGTGATACCACCTGCTTTGTTTTTTTTGCTGAGGATTGTTCTGACTATTCTTGGTCGTTTGTGTTTCCATATGAATTCCTGGGTTGTTTTTTCTAGGTCTGAGAAGAATGTTGCTGGTAATTTGATGGGTATTGCATTAAATCTGTAGATTGCCTTAGGCAGGATGGGCATCTTCACAATGTTGATTCTTCCAATCCATGAACATGGGATATTTTTCCACTTGTTTGTGTCATCTTTGATTTCTTTGAGCAGTGTTTTGTAGTTTTCATTGTAAAGGTCTTTCATGTCTCCGGTTAGGAAGATTCCAAGGTATTTCGTTTTTTGCGTGGCTATTGTGAATGGGATTGTGATTTTTATTTGAGTTTCTGTTTGCTTATTATTGGTGTAAAGAAATGCAATTGTCTTTTGCACACTTATTTTATATCCTGAGACTTTGCCAAAGTCCTTTATCAGTGTAAGGAGGTTTTTGACAG
>NW_007248167.1:4312-10222 GCF_000164805.1 Carlito syrichta
TTCCAAGTAGCCGGAATTACAGGCATGCGCTACCACACCCGGCTTATTTTTTGATTTACTGTAGCAGTGAGGTTTTGCTGCCCAGGCGGGTCTCGAACCTGCAGACTCAGGCAATCCACTCACCTCAGCCTCCCAAAGGCGCGGGATTACAGGCTGAGCCACTGAAAGCTTTTTCTGCATCTAATGATATAATCATGTGGTGTTTGTCTTGACATCTGTTGATGTATTTAATTATATTTATGATTTTATGAATGTTGAACCAGCCTTGCATCTCAGGGATGAAGCCTACTTGGTTATGATGGATGATTTTTGAGATGTGTTGGTGAATCCGGTTCACTAGGATCTTGTTGAGAGCTTTAGTATCTATGTTCATCAAAGATATTGGCCTGTAGTTCTCTTTCTTTGTTGGGTCTTTACCTGGCTTGGGTATCAATGTGATGTTGGCATCATAAAATGATTTGGGGAGAGTTCCATCTTTCTTAATCGCCTGGAATACCTTCAGTAGGATCAGTATCAGCTCCTCCTTAAATGTCTTGTAGAATTCTGCTGGAAAGCCATCTGGACCAGGGCTTTTTTTTGTAGGAAGTTTTCTTATTACGTGGTCAATTTCCTTGGTTGTTATTGGTCTATTTAGGGCCTCAATTTCTTCTTGCTTCAACCTAAACAGGTTGTGCGATGACAGAAAGTCCTCCATTTCGGAAAGGTTTGCAAGTTTGTTTCCATACAAGTGTACATACTCATCTCTAATGATCTTTTGTATTTCTTCAGGATCAAATGTGATTTCATCTTTTGTGTTTCTGATTGTGTTTATTTGGGCTTTTTCCCCCTTTTTCTTGGTCAGTCTAGCTAGGGGACCATCGATCTTGTTTATCCTTTCGAAGAACCAGCTTTTTGTTTCACTGAATTTTTTTGTATTATCTTTTTGTCTTCTATGTCCTGGTTTTGGGCTTTTATTTTGGTGATCTGGATTCTTCTGCTGAAATTAGGTTTTTTGTGATCTTGTTTTTCCAGCTTCCTTATGTGGCTTTTTAGGCTATTAATTTGTGATCCTTCCATTTTCTTTATGTGCATTTTTAGGGATATAAGTTTCCTCTTACTACAGCTTTCATGGAGTCCCAGAGATTTTGGTAATATGTTTCTTCATTTTCATTTGTTTCCAGGTATCTTTTAATCTCCGTTTTGATTTCATCATTGACCCAGGAGTTGTTTAGCATCATGCTGTTTAGTGTCCATGTCTCTGTGGGTTTTGGGGGACCTTGTTGGTGTTAATGCTTATTTTTGTTCTACTGTGGTCCGAGAAGGTGCATGGTAAAATTTCAGTTCTTTTAAATTCACTTATGCTTGACTTATGGCCAAGTATGTGGTCGATCTTAGAATACTCCATGTGCTGATGAGTAGAATGTATGTTCTGTGGTCTTTGGATGGAGGGTTCTGTAGGTATCAATTAAGTTCATTTGACCAAGAGTCACATTGAGGTTTCGGATCTCGTTGCTGATTTTTTGTCCTGATGATCTGTCTAGTGTTGTGAGTGGGGTATTAAAGTCCCCAGCTATGATGGTATTGGAGTTGATATCTTTTTTTAGTTTACCTAGGAGCTGCTTTATGAAAGTTGGTGCTCCTATGTTCGGTGCGTATATGTATAGGATGGATATTTCTTGTTGATGGATTGAACCTTTTATCTCTATGTAGTGGCCTTCTGTATCTTTTTTAATTTTTGATAGCTTAAAGGGTACTTTGTCTGAGATTAACATCGCGACTCCTCGTCCTTTTGTGTTCCATTCACCTGAAAATTTGTTTCCCATCCTCTTACTTTGAGTCTGTGAGTGTCCTTTCTAGTGAGGTGAGTCTCTTGAAGGCAATAGATTGTTGCCTGGTGATGTTTTATCCATTTTCCCATTCTATGTCTTTTCAGTGGTGCATTTAGTCTGTTCACATTCAAACAAATTATTGAGATGTGAGAGTTGTTCCCTATCATAATGTTTTTACAGAGTTGTTGTTCTTCCTGTTTGTGTGTTGTCTTTCTTTTGGTTTTAGTGTTGGATCCTGTGTGTTTTTAATCTTTTGCCTGTACTTTTGTGAAGAACTTTGTTGTTCTTTCTTCCTTTTCTTGTGTTCAATATTTTCTTAAGTGTTTCTTGTAGCGGTGGTCTGGTGGCAGCGTAGGTTCTTAGGGATTGGATATCTGAGAAAGATTTCAATTCTTCCTCACTGATGAAGCTTAGGTTGGCTGGATAGGTTATTCACAGATGAAATCGTTTATCTTTTAGAACTTTGAAGATAGGGCTTCAAGTTCTCCTAGCCTGAAGGGTTTCTGTAGATAAATCTGCTGCTGTTCTGATTGGTCTTCCCTGGTAGATAGTCTGACCTTTTTCTCTTGCAGCCTTTAGGATTTTTTCTTTTATACCTACTTTGTGTAGGCGAATTATTATATGTCTGGAAGTTGGTCTTCTCATTTGTTGTCTTGCAGGGGTTCTCTGGATCTCTTGTGTTTGATTTTTTTTCATCCTTGATGAGATGAGGGAAATTTTCTTGAATGATTTCCTGAAATGTTTGTTCCAGTGTGGCCTCTGTTTCTCTCTCTGCCTCATGAAGAAAAATTACTCTTAGGATGAAGTGGTCATTCATCTCTTGAAGGTTTTGTTCTGTCTTTTTGAGCTTCTTTGCTATGCTTTTGACAGTTTGGGTTAGTTCTGTGTTTTGGTCTTCGAGCTCTGAGATTCTTTCTTCTGCTTGGCTAATTCTGCTTCCCATGCTTATTAGTTCGTTATTTATTTCCATCACAGTATTCTTTCCTGCTGTTATTTCTGACATCAGCTCCTTCCTATTTTCCTCTTGTCTCTCCTCAATTTTTTAAATTCTCTCTATTAATGTCTTGATGTCTGGGTTTGTTGCATGTGACCAGTCATCCTGGGGGCTCTTCGTTGTTTGTGTTCCGGAATGTATTTTCCCAGTGTCTGATCTCCCAGGGGTCTGTGTGAGACCTATATTCTTCTTTTGGTTTTTCTTCATTTGTGCAGTTTTTCCCCCTCCCTACTTTTTCCTTCCCTCCACATCACCTTTTTCTTTAATTCTGTTATTCAGGTGTGGAGGGGTTGTTTTTACTTCTGTTTGTTCAGTCTGCTATTCTTCTTTATGTATGTCCTCTTACTTTGTTCAGTTCTGGAGTTGCACTGTAGGTTATGGGTGTTCCTTTTGGCAGTTTTGAGATTTACTTAAGGGGGGAGTTGTGATTCATAATCTATCTGCAGGTCCTGGTATCCCCCAACAGGCATACGAATAATCTGTAACTCACTTCCCACTGCCTTGGAATCTGTCCGTGCAGTAGGGTTGTAGGTTTACTCCCTGAAATAAAATGCGGTTAGCAGAGGGAATACAATGGAGCAGGCAGTGGGGGGGAGGGGGAAGAGGGGGGTGGAGAGAGAGAGGAGTAAATGTGAAAACAGACGAGTGTACCAACAAATGGAGAGAGAGACAAAAATTGAAACATATGAAAACAATAGACCATGGCTACAAACTAACCAACTCCCATACAAAATAAAAACTAAAACATACAATGTTGCTAACATACAAGCTTACCAACCTGCTTATTGGTGTGCTATTCCTCTATACAAAGATATGGTTTACAGGGAGAAGAAAATAAAAGAAGGAGAAAAAAAAGGGTGGGGAACAAAATAGAAGGAATAGAATCAAGTCAGTAGACTAACAGAACCAATCAAGCACACTCTGAGACTTTTCGTTTAAGTCGAATGTCCTTTCAGCTCTGATTTCTAGCTGTCTTTTCTGGCTGGTAAGTTTGTTCACAGTTAGGATCAGTTGCCCCTGGTCTGTTGTGAAGGGCAGTTCAGATCATCACTCAGTTCATGACTGCCCCATTCACCACTCAGATCTGGCCTGTGTCTGGCAGGCTTCCATTTTTCCCCTTTCGGTGTTGTTCCCTTGAATCGCCAGCAGGTGGTGTTATCCCTTGCTCCAGATGGTCTATCACAGCTGCTTGCCTGCCCCTAAGGGGAAGGAGATGTTTCCTGGAGACACACAGGAGGAGACCCACGGCGTGGCAGGACGTCCAGTGGTAGTAGACCTCAGCAGATCTTGCTCGCAGGGGCTTCAAGGTCTGAAGTCTTGGATCGCCTCAGGCACTGGATGTGCGATGTGGAAAGGCTGTTTCGGCAGTGGCGGCAGCTGGACTCAGGCACAGATGGAGCGATGCTTAATGGCTGCCTCGGAGGCGGCGGCAGACTTTTTTTGTCTTTTTCTTTTTTTTCTTTTTTTTTTGAGTTGGAGTCTCACTCTGTCGCCCAGACTGGAGTGCTGGGCTCCGGCGATCCTTTTTTTTGAGTTGGAGTCTCACCCCGTTGCCCAGACCGGAGTGCAATGGCACGCTTCCGGCCACTACAGCCTTGACCTGCTGGGCTCCAGCGATTCTTCCTCCTCAGCCTTCCAAACAGCTGGAACTACACGCATGCGCTACCACTCCGAGAAACGCGGAGTCGCCCTCCCCACGCTGCCTCCGACCTTGCCAACAGCGGAGCCGGACCTCCAGCGCCGCCGCGGAACTTGGAGCAGGCCCCCGGCCTCCGAGGACCGCGTGGCCGCACCCCTCCCAGCCGCCGCCGCCGCTGAGGAACGCGGAGTCGGCCCCGCCTCGCCATGGCGGATCTGGGCCTCCCGGCGTGGCCCACCGCGGACCCGAGAGCAGTCGCCGGCCACAGGCCCGAGAGCAGCCGCTGGCCATAGGCCCGGGTGCCCACGCGCTGCCGAGGAATGCGGGGCCGCCCCCCAGCGCAGCCACTGTCCACGGGCGCAGGCCCCCCTCGCCACCGAGGACCGTGGAGCTGGGACCCCTGTGCCTCCGAGGAGTGCGCAGCCGGCCCCGTTGAGCCGTGGCAAATCTGGGCCTCCCGGCGTGGCCCACTGCGGATCCCCGAGCAGCCTCCGGCCAGACGCGCAGGTGCCCTTGCCGCCGAGGAATGCGGAGCCGAGCCCCAGCTGAGCCGACGTCCACGGGTCCGGGCTCCCCGCGCCAACAAGGACCACGGAGCTGGGACTCCTGCGCCTCCGAGGAGGCAGGAGCCGACCCACCTCGTCGCAGCGGATCTGGGTCTCCTGGTGTTGCCGACCGCAGATCCGGGCACAGCTGCCGTCCGCGACCCGGCCCCGGCCCCCAGGCGGCTGAGGAAGGGGAGCTGGAGCCCCTGCGCCTCAGAGGACAGTGTGGCCGCCCCTCCCCCCCCCCCTCCCCGGCGTCACTGACGGACGCTGAGTCGGCCCTGCCCGCCGCGGCGCATCCGGATCCCGGCCTCAAACGCGTCGTCGCCGACGGAGACAGGACGCCCGCGCCGCTGAGGACCACGGGGTGGGATCCCCGCGCCTCCGACCTTGATGCCTGCCTCCAGGGCCGCCGCCAAGCGCAGATCCGGGCGCCCCGCGCCGCCCAGGACCGTGGAGCTGGGCCCCCCGCCTCCGAGGAACGCGGAGCCGGGCCCCCCACGCAGCCCCCGCCCGCGGAGCCGGGCCCCCAGCGCCGCAGCCCACCACGGAGTCGGCCCCCAGCGCAGCGGGCGGTGCAGTCTTGGTGCCTGGAGGGCACTGAAGGAGCTCCAGGGAGGCCGCTTCTGGACTGGACCCTCCGCGGTGAGTTGAGGAAGTGTCATTTTCTTGAATTCTCTCGCCTGTTTATGGTCTGTGCTAGAAGTGGAATTTCTGCGTTGTGCGGTGTGTTGTGCATCATTGTTTAGGAAGGTGCGATAGGGTTTTCCGTGGAAGATCACCGTTTTGTGTGATCCTCGCTAGTTGCTTATGGGACCATTTCATTTGTATCCCGCTTAACATTTTCTGTTTTCCGTCTTATTCTCTTTCTTTTTTCTTTTTTTTTTTTTTGAGTTGGAGTCTCACTCTGTCACCCAGACTGGA
>NW_007248167.1:10242-20909 GCF_000164805.1 Carlito syrichta
TGTGGGCGCAGCTGCTGTCCGCGGGCCCGGGCCTCCGGCCCCCAGGCGTCTGAGGCAAGGGAGCTGGAGCCGCTGCGCCTCGGAGGACAGCGTGGCCGCCCCTCCCCCGCGACGCTGATGGACGCTGAACCGGCCCTGCACGCCCGGCGCATCCGGATCCCGGCCTCAAACGCGTCGTCGCCGACGGAGGAGACAGGACGCCCGCGCCGCTGAGGACCACGGGGTGGGATCCCCGCGCCTCCGACCTTGATGCCTGCCTCCAGGGCCGCCGCCAAGCGCAGATCCGGGCGCCCCCGCGCCGCCCAGGACCGTGGAGCTGGGCCCCCCGCCTCCGAGGAACGCGGAGCCGGGCCCCCCACGCAGCCCCCGCCCGCGGAGCCGGGCCCCCAGCGCCGCAGCCCACCACGGAGTCGGCCCCCAGCGCAGCGGGCGGTGCAGTCTTGGTGCCTGGAGGGCACTGAAGGAGCTCCAGGGAGGCCGCTTCTGGACTGGACCCTCCGCGGTGAGTTGAGGAAGTGTCATTTTCTTGAATTCTCTCGCCTGCTTTTGGTCTGTGCTGGAAGTGGAATTGCTGCGTTGTGCGGGGTGTTGTGCGTCATTGTTTAGGAAGGTGCGATAGGGTTTTCCGTGGAAGATCACCGTTTTGTGTGATCCTCTCTAGTTGTTGATGGAACCTTTTCCTTCATATCCCCCTTCATCTTTTCTGTTTTCCATTTGATTCTCTTTCTTTTTTCTGAACGGTCAACCAGTGGGTGTGTAGTGCAATCTCATTACTCCTTGTTTGTATTGTTTTGTTTTGTTCTGTTATTGTTATGAGAACAGCTACAGGAAAGCTACATCGAATTTTAAGTATACACACAGGAAAGTTAACTATAAACACTTTGCTGTACATCAGGACACTATTTTATCTTGAGTAAATGAGATTCTGCTCATTGTTGTTTTGATTCACCTTTCCCTAATGCTTAGTGAAGATGTGTCTCTTTTCATGTGTTTATTGGCCACACGTATATTTTCTTTGAAGATGTGTCTCTTCAGGTCAATTTCCCATTTTTGAATTCTTTTTTTTATTGTGTATATATATAGGAGTTTTAATATTACATCACGTATATTGGTCACTTAGAAATATGATCCCAAAGTGCTTTCTCTCATATTTTGAGTTGCTGATTTTCTCTGTTGGGAGTGTTCTCTGATACACACAAGTTTTTACATCTGATGAAGTCTGCTCTCATTTTTTTTTGCCTGTCTTCAGGTGTGTACAAGAAATAATTGTCAAAATCATGGTCATAAAGATTTTCTTCTAAGTATTCGCCTAAGGACTTTATAGTTTCCACTTTTACCTTTAGGTATCTTACCCAGTGTAAGTTAAAGAGTTTATGGTGCAAAACAAGGGTTCAAATTTATTCTTTAGCATAAGAGTATCCAGTTTTCTGAGAACCGTCTGTCCAAAGTCTGCCCTGCTCCCACTGAAGGAGTTTGGCAGTATATGTGTATGCTGATTCCAGGGTGTTTTATTCTGTTCCATGGATGGATATGCCTGTTTTTGCACCAGTATCTCACTGATTTCATTATTAGAACTTTGTGCAAAGTTTGAAAGCAGAAAGTGTGAAACCTTAAACTTCGTTCATTTTCGATCGTTTTGGCTAGTTCGGGCCTCATGTGATTCTACATGAATTTTAGAATGAGTTTTTCTATTCCCCCCCACAAAAAAGTCATTTGGATTTTGATAGAGATCTTGTTGTATTTGTAATGCTTTTGGAAGTATTGGTGTCTTAAAATACTGTGGTTTTCAATTACTGAACATAATACTTCTTTTTCATTTACTTATGTCCTCTTTAATTTCTGTCATCAATATTTTGTAGTTTTTTGTGTGCTGTTCTTCTGTCTGGTTAAGGTTATTACAATTGGAGTGCTATTGTGAGTTGTTTTGTTAATGGTTTCTTCAGGTTGCTCTTTGAAAGTATAGAAATGCACCTGGCTTTTGTATGTTGAATTTGTACCCTATGGCATTGCTGAACTTGTTAATTCTGAAAGGTGTAGGGGTGTCTGCATGTGTGTGTGTTTGAACTTTTTAGAGTTATCTGCATATAATGTTATGTCTCTTTGAAGAGAGTTAACTTCTTTTTTTCACGATAGGATAACTTTAAGCTTTATTTTTTGCTGAATTGCTTTGTCCAGAACTCTTAACACTATCTTGAACAGAAGTGGTGAAAGAATACAGCCTTGTGTTGTTCTTGATTTTTTTGGAAAAGCTCGAAATTTCATCATTGAGTATCATGTTAGCTTTGTGTGTTCACGTATGGCCTTTGTTATGTGAAGGACGTGTTCTTTTATTCTTAGTTATTTTTTGGTGTTTTTTCATGAAGAAGTGTGAACTTCTCTCCAATCCTTTTTTACATCAGTTATGACGATCATATATTTTTACTTTAATACTGTTCATGTGTGGTGTGCTACTTTGATTGATCTTTGTATAATAATTACATTTCTTTTTCTATGTTGTGCTACACTTCCATTCCAGGAATAAATTCCACTCGGTATGGTGTTTAATTTAATTCATTTCAGTATACTGCTAAACTCTATTTCTAGTATTGAGTTGAGAATTTTTGGCAAGGATCTGGGCCCTGCAGTGTCGGTGCCCTGAGAGTAGAGGAGGGAGATACAGTGAGACTGCTCCTGGATATCGATCCTACACAGAGACCTTAGGTGCTTTTCATTTTTCTCTCCCATTGTTGTTCTTGACTTTGTTATGTAATATTTGACCAAGGATGAGTTTAGGATGTTTATTCCTTGAGAGTTTTCATGGGTTGAAAGAGCAGCCAGCTGTGGTATTTTTACGATTTGAGGATTCTTGAAGAAAATACCCCATACAGATTGAAGGCAACACACACCCAATGTCAAGGGTAAATGCATATAAATGTAAACTACAATATGAACTTAAAACTGGGTGGGGGTGGGGAGAGGAGGTGGTCTAGGCCGAGGTTTGGCTGCCTCAGATTATGCCTGAGATGGCTGGAGACATTCCTTCTTTTGTCTAGGTGTTTTCATGAATTTAAATTGTGGAGTTTCCTGCTCTTTTACATTAACTGGTAAGAGCTTAATGAAGTATATTAAACCTCAAGTCTTACTTTAAGTTCAAATATTGACATCAAGCCCAGAATGTATAGTACTCTTGTTTCTTGGGTTCAAAGGAAGCCTACTTAACAGTTTTCTAAGCTTCTATTTCCTAGCTGATCTTGTTTTCCAAAATGAGTTTTTCTGGTTTGTAGTTTTCTTTTGACACTGTGATGGTCTTAAATGATCAAAACAAAGCACAATGAAAGGAAGCATTTACAGCCACATAACATGTTCTTTACAGGAGTTTACGTCAGACACCTTGAAAGAATAGATGCTTCCTGACTACTTCCAAATTTTTGATAACATTGTAATAAGCAAGATTCATGAATTAGTGTATCATTTGAGTACTGGGGTTTATTTACTTATTTGAATTACAAACCTTTGTATGCGGATCAGTGTTATTTGAGAAGTATCCATGGGACTCTCAGATCACCAAAATGAGGAGCTGATTTTGTTTCTCCACCAGTTACGTTCATTGAGAATAGATTGACTTCTATTTCAAATAAAAACTGAGGGCAATTTGTAATTTTGCTGATTTTTTAATTTTTAAGGTGAAATTGTGTTTTCTCATTTCCTTTCTTCTCATATGCATTTTGTGTGTTCTCAAGATATCTTGTGGGAGGTCTTTTTAAATATACCCCCGTAGTTCTACATATTGACCTACCATGATAAATTGCATGAATACACGTTATGTGGTTGTAACAAGGCACCTCTGATTACAACACAGTGTATTTTCCAATTTCTGGGGCTTTTCCCAAGACATTTTTCTTCTTTCTTTTTCTTTTTTTTTTTTTTGAGTTGGAGTCTCGCCCAGTCGCCTAGACTGGAGTGCAATGGCACACTTCCGGCCACTACAGCCTTGACCTGCTGAGCTCCAGCGACTCTTCCTCCTCAGCCTTCCAAATAGCCGGAACTACAGGCATGTGCTACCACGGTTGGCTAATTTTTTATTTATTGTAAAGATGAGGTCTCACCAAGGTGCCCAGGAGGGTCTCAAACCTGCAGTCTTAGGCAATCCATTCCACTCGGCTTTCCAAAGTGCTGGGATTACAGGATGAGCCACTGAGCCCAACTGGTAGTTCTAGTTCAATTCTTCAAGGAATCTTCATACTACTTTCCATAGTGGCTGTACCAATTCACATTCCCACCCACAGTGTTCCAGGATTCCCTTTTCTCTACAACCTTTCCAACACTTGTTCTTGCTTGTTTTTTAAATAATAGCCATTCTAACATGTGTGAGATGATATCTCATTGAGGTTTCGATGTGTCATTCTCTCATGATTAGTGATGTTGAGCACCTTTCCATGTGCCTTTTGGCCATGCATATGACTTCTTTTGAGAAAAGTCTGTTCAGGTCTTTTGCCGTTTCAAAAGCAGTTTATTAGTTTTTGTGTTATTGAGTTGCTTATATATTTTGGATCTTCAGATCTTTCTCTGGGATCACATACATGCATGTCCCCTGGAAGGTTCCAGGGTAGGCAGGCCTGTTCTTAGGCCACAGTTGAAAGGGGCTAAAACCAATTAGAGGGCGATTTCAATGTTCAGAATCTGACTGAGGTCAGTGAGTCAGCCTCCAGGGAATTGTCAGACATGCCTTCCTCAAGGTTCCTAGATAGGCAGAAATGCTCTCAATCTGCAGCTGAAAGAGCCAGGATTGAGGCCCAGGGACATCTGGGGATCCCCTGTGAGTCAGAAGTTGGCAGTCCTGCTCTGGGCTTATTTCTTGGTAAAAACCTACCTAGCTTTGCAGAACTGTTTCCAGGTCACATCTGGGAAGGGCTGGAGCCAAGCTTTAGGTAGAACTGCTTTAGGATATGCTGTGATACTGAGGTCAGCAAGCCTAACCCAGTGGCACCAGCAGACAAGAATTCTTGCAGATCTCTATGCTGGGATGATTGCTTCCAGACAACAGTCAAGAGAGGCGTGAGACTGGGCATGGTGGCTCACAGCTGTAATCCCAGCACTTTGGGAGGCCAAGGTAGGAGGATTCCTTGAGGTCAAGAGTTTGGGGCAAGCCTAGGCATATAGGGAGACCCTGTCTCTCTCTTTCTCCAAAAAAAAAAAAAAAAAATTGGGCATGGTGGTGTATACCTGTAGTCCCAGCTACTCCAGAGGCTGAGGCAAGAGGATTGCTTGAGCCCAGGGGTTCAGAATTCAGTAATTTTGATCACACCACTGTACTCCAACCTCGGTGACAGACAGAGTGAGACCTTATCCCTGTATTTTAAAAAATTTTTGAGCTGAGATTCAAGATTCCTTCAAGTTCTGCTGTGGGATGAAGGCCTGCAAGATTGTATGTGTCATAGAGGGGAGAGTCTCCCCCTGGGTGCTTGTGCAAATAGGACTAATTTAAAACCACAGCCAAACATCTCCATAAAGGAACAGGGCCATTATATGAAAAAGACACCTGCACTCACATGTTCGTTGAAGCCCAATTTACAGTTGCAAGATTGTGGTATCAACCTAAATGCCTATCAACCAATATGTGGGTAATGAAAATATGATATATATACACCATGGAATACTATTCAGCCATCAAAAAGAATGAAATAATGTCTTTTGCAGCTACCTGGATGGAATTGGAAAGCATCATCCTGAGTGAACTAACACAGGAACAGAATTCAAACATCACATTTTCTCACTTGGAAGTGGGAGCTGAACTAAGAATTTTTAAGACCTAAAGCATGGTATAATGGACATTGGAGACTCAAAAGAATGGGCGGGGAGTGCAGGGACAAAAAAATCAACTATCTGGTACAATGTGCACAGGTGGTGGTCGTAGGTACACTTAAAGCCCAGACTTGTGTTGAGGCTGTGAGGGAGCGCAATGGCAGTGAAGGCTGGTGAGGTAAGTGATGTGAGACTCACTGGGCATGTGGCCATCTCCTTGATGTGGGGCGAGGCCAGGCAACATGCAGTAGGGAGACGCTCTTCACTGGGTGCCCTATGGCCATGGGCAGAAAGGCAACTGTGAGGGGGCCAGCTGGGAGGAAGACAGGCCAGCAAGGGGATGAGATTCACCTGTACCAGTTTGTGACTGGAAGGGTGTGGATTCATGGCTCAGAGGGTGGCCAGGAGTAGGCTGCTATTCCTCTGGCCAGCAGGGGCACTGTGGCTTCAGCCCCTGGGAGAGACATTTGACTTGGGTAATGAGGATCCCTGAGCTGGAGGCAGGGCCGCCACCGCTGCAACCAAAGCCTCCACAACTGGAGCCATCGTCTCCAGAACAGCCACAGCCTTTGGAAGAGCAGCCCACGGTTCTGGTGGGCAAAAGGTGCAGAGTCGTTAGATGAACAGGTGGAGAGAGATAGATGTGTCTGAGTGTGGGGCCCCGTGTGCTACGGCCCACACAGCTGGAGCCATAGCTTCATGACTGGATCCACCAGCGGACAGACGGAACCACAGCCATCACAGCTGGGATCATGGTTCGTCACGTGTGTACACTCATGAGCAGGAAAACGGTTCCAAATTCTAAGAAAAATGTCACCCTTGGAATTAAAACGTGTGCTCTGCAAGAAGGGTGTTCTGACAGCAGGCACAGCCTATATGGTGGCTTCCTTCCCCCTTTCTTTTTTCTTTTTTTTTTTGAGTTGGAGTCTTACTCTGTCGCCTAGACTGGAGTGCAGTGGCCGCTCCTGGCCACCGCAGCCTCAACCTCCTGAGGTCCGGCGATCCTTCCACCTCAGCCTTCCAAGTAGCCAGAATTACAGGCATGCGCTACCACGCCCGGCTGATTTTTTGATTTATTGTAGAGATGAGATCTCGCTGCCCAGGCGGGTCTCGAACCCATGGGCTCAGGCAATCCACTCACCTCAGCCTCCCAAAGGCGTGGGATTACAGGCTGAGCCACCGAGCCCGGCTCCCCTTTCTTTTAAGGGCCTCCAGGAGTCCAGGCTGCTTACCGATTTGGGGTTTCCTGGTCTTTTTTATCATCTTCAAGAAGTGGGCCACAAGTTAATATTGGGTATGAAAGTCTCACACCACTTACCTCGCCAACCTTCACTGCCATGGCCCTACCTCACAGCCTCTGACTCTGTGTGGGAAGTGGCAGTGGACCTAGAACAGTCAGAGCAATTCTAGAAGAGAGACAAGTGAGGGCCCACCGTGCCTGACTTCAAGACCTACTCTAAGGGTTCAGACACCCAGTGTGGCACGGGTAACAGGGTATGCTCGTCGGAGGAGGAGTCTAGAATACTCCCTCCCACATGTGCAGTTGAGTTTGACAAGACCGTGATGCACTTTTCCCAGAGAAAGGACCATGTTAGCCAAAAGGGCACTAAAAGTACTGGACACATATGTGCAAAAACTTTAATCCATCCATGTCATCACAGACAAAACCTCATTCAAAGTTTATCATAAAACAAACATGAGCAGGAAAACGGTTCCAATTTCTGAGGCAAATATCCCCCTGGAATTAAAATGTGTGCTCTGTGAGAAGGGTGTTCGAACAGCAGGCACAGGCTTCAGGGTGGCTTCCTTTCCCCTTAAAGGGCCTCCAGGAGTCCAGCTGCTTATGGATTTGGGGTTTCCTGCTCTTTTTTATCTGCTTGAAGAAGTGGGTCACACGTTAGTATTGGGTCTATAGAGTTTGGAACAAGTGAAGTTTGGGGCCTCCCATTGGACCTGGTTTCCCTGGATGACGATGTGGCGCCGTAATTGACGTTGTGCCCCCCTACCTGCCCCATCTCCTGGCAGTGTTCCGATACTGCCAAGGCCCCAGGTTCTGACTCCTGAGCTCCTGGGCCAACTTGATGCCGCCCGCAAATGGGGGGTGGGAGGCAGGTACCACCCTGGAGGGAGTGTGTTTCTGGCCCTGCTTCTGGGTGGAGGTGAGGCTTGGTGGGGGCTGGTGTGAGCTATGAAGTGGCCCGGGTTCAGCTGAACTCTGGGTTCTGCCTGTGGGTCAGGGGTCTCGCCTGTGCTCTCCCCTTTTAGTACCCCTGAGACACCTCAGAGGGCAGGAGCTGGAGGGTGGGAGTGGAACTGCCAGGGTCATGCCTACATCCCTTGGGTCTTGGCAGCATGCCTGTTAACTGGAGGGGGCCACCTGTCCTGGCGCCCCTCTGGTCTGCTTCCGGAAGCTACTTAGAGCAGAGGAGGAGGAGCGGGAGGAGGGAGGCCCAGGGAACAGAAGGAGTGTGTCCAGGCTTTGCTTTACTTTCTCTGAGGGTAACTGGGGAGGGATCCGGTGCTGGAGCCCACCTGGTGGCAGCAGGTCCCACCGCTTCCTTTTCATTTCGGCTATTGCGCTGTGGAGCTGCCTGAGCACTGCGTCGTCCTCCTGGCCCCTGGCCCGGGACAGCTGGTCCTCGAAAAAGCTTCTGAGGCCACCCAAGGACAGCCTCAGGAGATGCTCTAGGCGTGGGGTAGTTGCATCAGGCCAGAGGGTCTGAGAGCTTTAGCGCCCGCACTCTGTTCCTTCCTGGGCTTCTCTCACTGTACTTTCGTGGCCACCCGTGGGGCCAGCTGAGCAGGGAGGCCATGGGCACAGGGGCTCAGGCAGAGGAGTGCCACCACACTCCTCCTTTGATCGGGGTTGTGTGTGGGTCGGCTCAGGCTCTGGGAGAAACCACAGGGCCCGCCCAGCCCCGCAGGCCTGGCCTCCTTCCACCGAGAGCACAGGAGACTGTGGAGAGTATGAGCTTCCCTCGGGAGGTTGGCATCTGTCCTGCATGCTTTCCTGGGCACCCTCAGGCATACGGGGACATACTTTTGTGGGTTTTGAAGGCCATGTATGCTATCGCGACCAGCGCATTTTGGCCTTCGAGGAGGAAGACGTCCCAGAGCCGCAGCGTTAGATGGAAAGGAGTCTGTGGGAACAGCAGGTATGGGAGGACCTGGCCCTTCCAGGCTGGGGGCCAGTGGCCTGAGCAGGGCCCCCTCTCCATGAGAAGAGCCCCCACAAGCCTGGGTCGCACAAAGGCCCTTGCCACCTCCCATGGGGTCTGTCTTCATGTAGGTGCGACGTCCCGGGCACAGGGCCCCTCTCCCTCTGGGGCCGTCCCTCCATGCCAGGACTGGACTGGGCCTGGCTCAGCTGAGCTCTGGGTTCTGGCTGGGGTTCAGACCTCATGGTTTGGTCTCCCCTCAGCGGGGATGTCGTTCCTAGAGAAAGTCGCTTTCCAAAGACTCGGGGCTTCCCTGGGGTGACCGTGGTAAAGGTCCTGCTGAATGTCTCCTGGCCGCTGAGCCTAAGCCTGGTCTCTCCATGGGACTCCTTTCATCGGCAGGACCTGTCTTATGTTCCCTACAGGGACGTGCACATGCCTCCTGGGGGTGGGGAGAGCTGGGGAGCCTCCTGCGGGTGGGGAGTGCTGGGGAGTCGGGGCTATTGGGGCAGGATGTTCCCCGGCCAGGTGTCTTCCTGGGCCTCCTTACCTCGTCAACAAAGCACTTGATGAACCAGGGCATGGTCGCCATCCATAGGCAAAAGCCTTTCTTGTCCTGATGGAGAGAGCAGATGTGCTCAGGGCCCTCGAGCTGCACTAAAAGCCTCCTCATTCCTGACCCCTCTACAGACTCTCCCAAAGGGCAGAGCTGGGCAATGTCCAGGGCTCCCCAAACCTGCCCTCACAGGCACACGCGTGGAAACCTTTCCTCAGCCCCCCCCCCCCAGGAACTCAGCCCAATCCCAGAGCCACTGTCCCCTGCAAGGAAAGACACAGAAACCAAAGTCTCAACGCCTGGAGTACTCCACGTGGTCCCTGGCCAGGCCCTAGCTGGGTCTTGGCTTCTCCTCAGCTCCATGAGGGGCTTTGGCCTCCCCTTTCCCTGACCCATGGGCCACTGGGGAAGACCTGAGGGGACCGTCCACTCACCAAGTGCTGTGTGACCTACGGGAGACCCCTTCTGAGAACTTGCTCCTGATGGTGGAGGAGCCTCTGGACTCTGGGATAGCCTTCTGTATAGAAGTCTGAGAAACCCCCATCCCCCAGGACTTCAGCGCCCATGTGATCCTCCCACCTTACATCCCCCAGGCTCCTATCCCTCTCCATCCTGTGACCCCTGTAGGGACAGACTTTAGGCTGGTTCCTGCCACCAGGTCCCATATCCGGTCGGAGCAGCTGACTCACTTGTCAGCCCCCTTCACCTGTCAGCTCTTCCACCCACTTCCTTCCCTGAGCTGCCCACTTGGGGGACCCACCCATCTGCTCTCCAGGGCCGTGACCCTCACTGCCCTGCACTCCTCCTCATGGGGTGACTTTGCTTAACCCATGAGCCATCAGCCACCTGCTGGACAACTCGCAGAATAAAACAGGGGCCCCTCAGCCTGTGGCTAGCCCCATGGATCTGACCAGGACAGGTCCCAGGGGATGGGGCCAGACCCACAGGCTGCCGCTCATCTCATGCTGATGTGAGACAACTCTGATGAGAGCCCATGGGTCTGGCCCGGGTCCCACTTTGTCCCTACCCACTCTTCCAAGTTCTCCGTAGCTCTGGACTCATGGTTTCCGAGGCTGGCCCTTAGAGGAGCAGGGAGGAGTTTCCACCCCGGGAAGGAGATGGATCCCAACTGGGGAGACAAGCCCTCTCTTTTCTAAAACATTGTCCATCCC
>NW_007248167.1:21395-22550 GCF_000164805.1 Carlito syrichta
ATGACTAAGTGACACTCTTGTCGGGAAGGATCTGGAACGTGGGACCGAGTGGGAGCATCATCTCTGTGCCCCCCTTCCTGTGTGCTAGCCTCTGACGGGTTCGGGCCAAGGGAAATTTGATCCCTGTCAAGTTACGGATAAACTCGACTCTTTCAGGACCCAGACTCAATGTGATGACAAACACACCATCCATCAGGACTTCACCGTCAAGTCAATATTTCTGCAAGAGGGGCCTCCTACAACTCTGCCAGGCTCATGGACTTTAGGGTACCACCGTGAGGCAGGCATCAAGCCTGGGTTGAGTAGGGAGGGCTGGTCCAGGTGAAGCCAGGAGTCACCCTGACCCCCTTCTGCGTCAGAACTGGGTGAGAGACCCTCCCCGTACGTGAGCTTCCATGACATCAGTGAGCCGGATCATGCTTTGGCCATCCTGACAGGTTACGAATACTGAGTGTGAAAGAAGCTGACACACCCCATGAGCACCCACGCCTGACAACATGGGAATGTGGCCTGAGGCTGTCACTGCCCGGGAATACTCACGGGATTGTAAGCTGAGTAGGCAAGGAGCCCCCAAAATAGCTCTTGTTTCCTAGGAAAGAGAGAAGGAAGTTCTTGTGTGTTTTGTGCTGAGGCTATTCGTTTCATTATAGCCCTGACAACGAATCCAGTTCCAGGTTAAGATTTGTGTCCCACAAGCTTGATCTCTTCAGGACACCTAAGTCAGAACACATTTGGAAACATCTGCAGACAGTTTATTGCAAATATCCCAGATATAATTTAGAAGACCATTCTTTTCATTCTGGTGCTTTTTTTCCTTTATGTTTGCACATGCAAAATCTAAATTGTTGTTTTACACACACACACACACATCTCCCAAGTCCTCAAGGCATCCCCTTTGCAGTTAACATCACTCCCTCCAGCAGCCCCTGGCAGTCCTAATCTTGCCTTGGTCCCTGCCGGTCCGCCTGTTCTAGAGTGCTTTGGGGTTAGAAACTTGAGAGAGGTAGCTTTGGGGTCTGGTTGCTTTCCCTTGGAAGACACATCTCAGATGCATCCCTGCTCCTGCGAGGCCGAAGACCTGGTCTCTTTTCTCATGGAGTGTGCTTCTGTCCTTAGGGGGCACTCCCATTTCTTTGGCATTTCCCATGTGGAAGG
>NW_007248167.1:24050-24844 GCF_000164805.1 Carlito syrichta
GAAGCATCCAGGCTTTGTCCCTGTGATTCATCAGACGAGATTGGTCCTCTACCTAGGACTGAGCCTCCCCACACACCATGAAAGGATGGATGAGGGCTCAGCGTTGTGAACTCTGATCTGGACCTGTTGCTTCTTTCTGATCAGCGAAAGACATGCCAGCTTCTGACCCACGGGTGGCCCAGACCCTGGTGTCAGATTCCCAGAGAGGAGACCCTTGTCAACTGAGCAGAAAAGCTGGGGAGCAAGCCTGCTGTCCTGTGTGTGAGGGCCGTATGTCGCCAGCTCTCCGTGTGTACCTACCTTCTTGCTTCCCTGATATCTCTCCCAGCTGTTGATCATGTGTAGCCATTTCTTTGCCCTCCGTACTTCCTGACATTTTTGCTACCACAGGAGACACAATGGAATTAGCGGAGCTGCAGGCTTCCTGAAATGACCTTTGGGTGCAGGCTTGTGCTCTCAGGGCCCTGATGGGATGGAATTAGGAGCAGCCAGGGAAGGCAGACCCTGGGGCTCTGACCATGAGGGCCTTGGTGGCCTGGCCTGGTGACTGGAGGACACAGACACCCTGAGCTTTGGCTAGCTTCCGGCCTCCAGATGGGGTCCAGGCATTGGTGTGCAGTGTGACCCTTGAACCAAAACCGTGGTGCTTGTTGGTGGGGTTGAGGAAAAAACACACACACACAAAAGCAACTGCAGGGAGAGAGTGTAGGGGTCAGAGACAGCAGGAGCCGTGACTCCTCCCACACATGGTGTGTCATGCCTTGTCAGCACTTCCCGTGCCCACAGGCCAACCC
>NW_007248168.1:0-3294 GCF_000164805.1 Carlito syrichta
TCTTGATATCCAAACAAGTGGAATTCGCAGTCACTAGGAACTGTCTCGGCATCCTGCAGAGTGATGCAGGAGGCTGAGTAAATGGAGTCATATACAGGAAATG
This sequence comes from Carlito syrichta, assembly GCF_000164805.1. NCBI lineage: Eukaryota > Metazoa > Chordata > Mammalia > Primates > Tarsiidae > Carlito > Carlito syrichta. Next base: position 104 of record NW_007248168.1, read on the forward strand.
ACACGGCATATTGCTAAAGAGGAATATGAAATCTTGGTTACATAGGTTCTCAATACCAAAAACTACAGGCCGTCTTCCTAAGAGGTAACCAAGAATCAGGTTTTTAAAGTAGGAATCTGGGTAATGAGAGTCCTTACATACAGGAAACTTCACTGCCTTTTGCTAAGTAAGAATAAGGAATCACGTTACTCGTGTCCTCAATCCCAAAAAACTTCAGGTCGTTTTGCAATGGTCTAAACACGAATCAGGGTGTTATCGAGCATGACTCTGGGGAAATGGAGTTCTTATACAGAGGCAACTACATGATCTTTTGCTACGAAAGAATAAGGAATCTGTGTTACATGAGTCCTCAATCCTAAAAATCTACAGGGCGTCTTGGAGAGGGCTAAAAAAGAATCAGAGTTTCGAAGCAGGGTTTATGTAATAAGAGTCCTAATATAAAGGAAAATACACAGCCCTTGCAAGGAATAAAAAGAATCGGGGTTATAGCAGTATTCAGTGCTAAAAATCAACAGGCCATTCTGCAGTGGACTACAAAGAATCAGGGTTTAGAAGTTGCAACATTGGTAATAGGAGTCCTCATATACAGAATCTAGACGATCGCTTGCTAAGGAGAAAAATGAAACCTATTTTCCAGGGTTCCCTCATCACAATATCTACATGACATCTTGTTAAGTGGTAAACAAGAATCAGGGTTTCCAAACAGGTTTCTGGGGAAAGGGAGTCCTCATATACAGGACACTACACGGCCCCTCACTAAGGAAGAATAAGGAATCTGTGATACACTAGTCCCGAATCCGAAAAATTCTCAGGGTGTCTTGGTATGGTATTAAAAAGAATCAGGGCTTCGATCTCGTCTCATGTTTCGGAGATATTTGGCTTGTGGGTATTATGAATCAGTCATTTGAGGACTCCAGCAACATCTGGTCCTCTTGAGAGTTGTAAAAGGATATGTGGGTGTAGAAGTCCTTTAGGTTCCTCGAGAGAACTAAGGCTAGATTCCCAGAACAAATGTATCTTCTTGCCGTATTTGGATGCAACTCTGGTCTTAAGATCAACTTGGTAATCCTTAAATTTCCGTTTGTACTTTTATTTGGAGAGGGGCTGAAGGTTTTGCTGTTGCCAATATTTAATACGAATTATTAAAATGTAACCAGGAATCATGGATTTTACGTCCCTAGGAAACATCTGGGCATCTGCATTTTTGTATACAGAGTTTTGAAATCCACATAGACAGGGAAAATAAGGGCATCTTGCTGAGAATGTAAAGGGAATCCGGTTGTTGGAGTTCTCAAATGCCTACATCGACAAGGTCTCTTGATAAGGTTTAATCAGGAATCTGGGCTTCTATGTCGCCATATTTTTAGGGTGCCTTTGGAAAAGGAAACTTGGAATTTTCTGTTCCAATTCCACAAGAACTTTATGGGAGTCTTTCTATTGATATCCAATCAACTGGATTTCTAGGTCACCAGGTAATGTCTCAGCGTCTTGCTGAGAATGAAGCAGGAATTTCAGTAATTGGAGTCCTCATATACAGAACAATACACTACCAGTTGCTACGGAAGAATAAGGAATCTTGGTTACACGAGTCCTCCATCCCAAAAATCTACAGAGTGTCTTGCTAAGAGATAACCACCAATCAGGATTTGGGAGTAGGAATCTGGATAATGGGAGTCCTCATATACAGGAAATTGCACTGTCTATTGCTAAGGAAGAATAAGGATCTGGTTTACACATATATTCAATCCCCAAAAAATCTTCAGGGTGTCTTGTTAAGGGCTAAACAAGAATTTGGGGTTTTGAAGAATAATCTAGGGAAATGAAATCCTCATATACAGGCAACTGCACGGACTTTTCCCAATAAAGAATAAGGAATCTGGGTGACATGTGTTCTCAGTCCCTAAAAAAATACACAGAGTCTTCCTAAGGTCTAAACAAGCATCAGAGTTTTGACGCATGTGTGTGGAAAGGGAGTACTCATATACAGGCAACTGCATGGCTGTTGCTAAAAATAAGGAATCTGGGTTATACGTGTCCTCAGTACTGAAAATCTACTGGGCATCTTGCTGATGGCTAAAGAAGTATCAGGGATTCAAGGTTTGAATGTGGGTAATAGCAGTTCTCATATACAGGAAACTACATGGCCTCTTGCTAAGGAAAAAGAATAAATCTGTTTTACACGGTTCCTCTATCAATAAATCTGCATGGCGTCTTACTAAGGACTAAACAAGAATCAGGGTTTCAAAACAGGAATGCAGGGAAAGAGAGTCCTCATATACAGGACACTACATGGCCACTAACTACAGAAGAAAAATGAATCTTTGTTATAAGAGTACTCAATCCACAAACTTCCCAGGGTGTCAGCTATTGGACAAACAAGAAACAGGGCTTCGAGCTCCCCAAATGTTTTGGAGCAATTTAATTTGCGGATATTATTAATCAGTCATTTCATGACTCCAGCAACATTGATCCTCTTGGAAGTTGTAAATGTGTATCGGGCACTCCAAGTCCATTAGGTACCTCAGAACAACTAAGGCCAGATTACAGGACAATAAGAATCTTCTTGCCATATTTGGATGTAACTCTGGTCTTAAGGTGAACCCTGTAATCCTTCACATTCCGTTTCTATTTTTATTTTGAGAGGGGACAAGGGTTTTGCAATTGTCAAATGTTTAGTCATATTTTTAAAGATAATCAGGAATCATGGATTCCACGTTCCTGGGAAACTTCTGGGCATCTGTCTTTTTGTATACAGAGTTTGGAATCCACATCAACAGTCAAAATTAGGGCATCTTGCTGAGAGCCAAAAGGAAATCCGGTTCTAGGAGTTCTCATTAACTGAAATCTACAGGGCCTCTTGATAAGGTTTGATCAGCAATTTGGGCTTCCGGGTCACTACACTTTTCAGAGCTACTTGCTCCATTGATACACCAATTCTGTCATTACAGTTCCACAGGAACATTCTGGTCCTCTTGTTAGTTGTAATCATGGATCTGTCCCTCCAAATTCTTTTGTGTCCTAGGAACTTCTACGACCATTATCATGTTCCCCAGAATCAAAAGGCATATTGGTACAAAATCCCTCAATTCAGGTGACCTCAAACTATAGAAAATTCTTGTGGGCGGGCAGGTCAGAATTGGGAGGTTGGGTTTTGAAGATTCCACATTTTGGGGAGGTCTTGTGAAGGGGAG
>NW_007248168.1:4755-6493 GCF_000164805.1 Carlito syrichta
GAGTCCTCAATCCAAAAACTACAGGCCGTCTTCCTACGAGGTAACCACGAATTAGGTTTTTGAAGTAGGAATCTGGGTAATGGGAGTCCTCACATACAGGAAACGTCACTGCCTCTCGCTAAGTAAGAATAAGGAATCCACTTCAGGTCGTCTTGCTCTTGGCGAAACACGAATCAGGGTGTTTTAAGCATGAATCTGGGGAAATGGTGTCCTTACATACAGGCAACTACATGACCATTACTAAGAAAGAATAAGGTATCTGGGTTACACGTGTCCTCAATCCCAAAAATCTACAGGGCATCTGGGAAAGGGCTAAATATAATCAGAGTTTCGAAGCTGGATCTATGTAATCAGTGTACTAATATACAGGAAAATACACGTCCCCTTGCCAAGGAAGTAAAAGAATCGGGGTTATAGCAGTCCTCAGTCCTAAAAATCAACAGGCTATCTGCTCTGGGCTAAACTAGAATCAGGGTTTATTAGCTGGAACATAGGTAATAGCAGTCCTCATATACAGAATCTACACGATCTCTACCTACAGAGAAAAAAAGAAACCTGTTTTACACTGTTCCTCCATCACAATATGTACATGACATCTTTCTAAGGGCTAAACAAGAATCAGGGTTTCCAAACAGGATTCTGGGGAAAGGGAGTCCTCATATACAGTACACTACAAGGCCACTCACTTAGGTAGAATAAGGAATCTGTGATACATTAGTCACCAATCCAAAAAATTCTCACGGTGTCTTGCTACAGGATAAACAAGATTCAGGGTTTCGAGCTCATCTCATGTTTCGGAAATATTTGGCTTGTGGATATTATGAATCAGTCTTTTCAGGACTCCAGCAACATTCTGGTCCTCTTGAGAGTTGTAAACGGGTATCTGGTAGTACATGTCCCTTAGGATCCTCGGGACAACTAAAGCCAGATTCCCGGAACAAAAGTATCTTCTTGCCATATTTGGATGTAACTCTGGTCTTAAGATGAACTTGGTAATGAGTAAATTTCCTTTTGTACTTTTATTTGAAGAGAGGCCGAGGGTTTTGCAGTTGCCAAATATTTAGTACGAATTGTTAAAATGTAACCAGGAAATATGGATTCCACGTCCCTAGGAAACATCTGGGCATCTGCATTTTTGCATACAGAGTTTTGGAATCCACATAGGGAAAATCAGGGCATCTTGCTGAGAACGGAAAGGGAATTCGGTTCTTGAAGTTCTCAATTGCCTAAATCTTAAAGGTCTCTTGATAAGGTTTAACCAGTAATCTGGGCTTCTATTTAGCCATATTTTAGGGTGTCTTTTGAAAAGGGAACCAGGAATCTTGTGTTCCAATTCCACAAGAAACATCTCGGCATATTTGTATGTAACTCTTGACTTAAGATGTACCCTGTAATCCTAAACTTCCGTTTGTGCGTCTACTTGATTTGGGCCTGGGGTTTTGAGGTTACTGAGTATGTTGTACATATTTTTAAAGGTAGCCAAAAATCACGGATTCCACGTCCCTGGAAAACAGCTGGGCATTTGTCTATTTTTATACAGAATCTTGGAATCCAGACGCCAGGGAAAATCAGAGCATCTTACTGAGAACGAGAAGGGAATCCGCGTTCAGGGAGTCCTCAATCGCCAAAATGTATAAGGCCTCTTGATAAGGTTTAATGAGGAGTCTGGGCTCTTAATTCCCTATATTTTTCAGAACTACTTGCTGCATGGATACCTAAAATCTCTCATTACAGATTC
>NW_007248169.1:0-747 GCF_000164805.1 Carlito syrichta
TCCCTAGGACCGAAGGGACTTGTACTACCAGATACCCGTTTACAACTCTCAAGGAGACCAGAATGTTGCTGGAGTCCTGAAATGACTGATTCATAATACCCACAAGCCAAATATCTCCGAAACATGAGACGAGCTCGAAGCCCTGATCCATGTGTATCCCGTAGCAAGACACACTGAGGATTTCTCGTATTGGAGACTAGTGTATCACAGATTCCTTATTTTTCCTGAGTGAGGTGCCATGTATTGTCCAGTATATGAGAGCTCCGTTTCCTCAGAATCCTGTTTGGAATCCCTGATTCTTGTTTAGCCCTTAGCAAGATGTCATATAGATGTTGTGATGGAGGAACCGTGTAAACAAGTTTCTTATTGCTCCTTAGCAAGAGATAATGTAGATTCTGTATATGAGGTCTACTATTACCTATTTTGCAGCTTCTAAATCCTGATTCTTGTTTAGCCCACAGCAGATTGCCTATTGAGTGTTAGGACTGAAGACTGCTATAACCCTGATTCTTTTTCTTCCTTGGCAAGGGGCCGTTTATTTTCCTGAATATTAAGACTCTCCTTAAATTGACCCTGATTCGAAACTATGAATCTTTTTAACCCATTCCAAGATGCCCTGTAGATTTTTGGGATTGAGGACTTGTTTAACCCAGATTCCTCATTCTTTCTTACACAAAGGTCAAGTAGTTGCCTGTATATAAGGGACTCCATTACCTCACATTCATGCTTCAAACACCCTGATTCGTG
>NW_007248169.1:962-2371 GCF_000164805.1 Carlito syrichta
TTCCTTAGCATATATCATGTAGTTTCCTGTATATGACGACTCCCATTACCCAGATACCTGTTTCACTCTGCTGGATGCCAAGACAGTTCCTGGTGACCTAGAATTCCAATCGTTTTGATTTCAAGAGAAAGACTGCCAAAATGTTCTTTGAGAACTGGAATCCACGATTCCTGATTCCTCTTCACAAGACCTACACAAATTGTGGAATCATCAAAGCACAACAACCCAATTCCGACCTACCTGCCCACAAGAATTTTCTGTAGTTTGACGTCACCTGAATCGAGGAATTTTGTACCAATATGCCTTTTGGTTCTGGGGAACATGATTATAGTCGTAGATGTTCCTAAGACACAAAAGTATTTGTAGGGCCAGATCCTTGATTAAAACTAACAAGAGCACCAGAAAGTTCCTGTGGATCTTTAATGACAGATTTAGCAAATCCACAGAGCAAGTATCTCTGAAAAATGTAGGGACCCAAAATCCCAGATTGATGATAAAACCTTATCAAGGTTCCCTGTAGATTGCGTTTAATGAAAACTCCTAGAATTGGATTTCCTTTTAGTTCTCAGCAAGATGCCCTGATTTTCCCTGTTGATGTGGATTCCAAACACTGTTTACAAAAAGACAGATGCCCAGAAGTTTCCTAGGGACGTGGAATTCATGATTTCTGGTTACATTTAAAAATACAAACTAATCATTTGTCAACTGCGAAACCCTTGTCCACTCTCAAAATTAAAAGGGAAACGGAAAAGGAAGGATTACAGGGTTCAGCTTAAGAACAGAGTTACATCCAAATATGGCAAGAAGATTCTTTTAGTCCTGGACTCTGGCCTTAGTCTTTCCGAGGAACCTAACGGACTTGGAGTGCCTGATATCCGTTTACAACTTTCAAGGGGACCAGAATGTTAATGGAGTCTGAAATGACTGATTGGCAATATCTGCATGCTAAATTGCTCTGTAACATTTGGGGAACTCGAAGCCCTGTTCATTGTTTTTCCCATAGAAGACACCCTGGGAGTTTTATGGATAGAGGACTCGTACTTCAAAGATTCTTTATTCTTCCTTATTTAGAGGCCGTGTAGTGTCCTGTGTATGAGTATTCACTTTCCCGAGATTCCTGATTCAAAACCCTGATTCTTGTTTATTCCTCAGTAAGACGGCATAGAGATTTTTTGATAGAGCAACCATGGAAAACAGATTTCTTCTTGTTTCTTAGCAAGAGGCCATGTAGTTTCCTTTATATGAGGATTGCTATTACTCACATTCACGACTCGAATCCCTGACTCTACTTTATCTGTCAGCAAGATGCCCTGTAGAGTTTCAAGACTGAGGACTCATATAACCTAGATTCCTTATTTTTAGAAGCAGCTGTGCACTTGCCTGTATATGAGTACTCCCTTTCCCAGATA
>NW_007248169.1:2730-7044 GCF_000164805.1 Carlito syrichta
GATTGGAAGTTATCTCTTAGCAAGACGCTCTGTAGGTTTTCGGGATGGAAGACTCGAGTAACAAAGATTCCTTATTCTTCTAGAGGAACAGGTCGTGTAGTGTTCTGTATATGACGACTCCCATTAATTAAATCCCTGGTTCATTCTCAGACACTCACGAGGCATTTCTTGGTGGCCTAGAATTCCAGTATCTTGGATATCAAGAGAAAGACTCCTGTAAAGTTCTTTTGGCATAGGCACCCAAGATTCCTGGTTCCCTTTTCAAAAAAACACACTAAAAATGTAGCAACATAGAAGCCCAGATTGCTGATTAAACCTTATCAAGAGAACTTCTAGGTTTAGGCGTTTGAGAACTCCAAGAACCGCATTCCCTTTCCGCTCTCAGCAAGAAGATCTGATGTTCCCTGTGTATGTGGATTCCAAAACTCTGTATACAAAAATGCATATTCCTAGTTGTTTCCTAGGGACGTGGAATCCATGACTCCTGGTTACATTTTAAAAATTCATACAAAATATTTGGCAACTGCAAAACCATTTGTCTCTCTCCAAATAAAAGTACAAAACGAAATTAAAGGATTTAGTTTTCTTTATATGAAGACTGCTATTACCCACGTTCACGACTCTAATCCCTGATTCTGCTTTAGCCATCAGCAAGATGCCCTGTAGAGTTTCAGGACTGAGGACTCGTATAACCCAGATTCCTTATTTTTAGAAACAGCCGTGCACTTGACTGTATATGAGTACTCCCTTTCCCAGATACATGCATCGAAACCCTGATGTTGGTTTAGACCTCAGGAAGACGCCGTGCAGTTTTTTGGGTATTGGGAACACATGTCACACTGATTCCTTATTCTGTCTTACAAAAATTCGATGAAGTTGCCTGTATATGAGGATTTCATTTCCCTAGATTATGCTTCAAAAACCCAAATTCGTGTTTAGCCCTTAGCAAGATACCCTGAGGTTTTTCTTGGAATTGCGGACACGTGTAATCCATATTCGTTGTTCTTCCTTAGCAATAGACACTGCAGATTACTGTGTATGAGGGCACCCATTATCCAGATTCCGACTCCCAAAACCTGATTGGAAGTTATCTGTTAGGAAGATGCTCTGTAGGTTTTTGGGATGGAGGACTCGTGTAACTAAGATTCCTTATTCTTCTAGAGCAACAGGTAGTATAGTGTTCTGTATATGAGGACCACCACTATTGAAATTCCTGCTTCATTCTCAGAGACATGCCAAGGCAATTCCTGTTGATCTAGAATTCCAGTTGCTTGGATATCAAGAGAAAGACTCCCATAAACTTCTTGTGGAATTGGAATCCAAGATTCCTGCTTCCCTTTTCAAAAGAAACACTAAAAAATGACGACATAGTATCCCATATTACGGATTAAACCTTATCAAAAGAAATTCTAGATTTCGGTGATTGAGAACTCCAAGAATCGGTTCCCTTTCCGTTCTCAGCAAGATGCTCTGATGTTCCCTATGTGGATTCCAACAATCTGTATACAAAAATGCAGATTCCCAGATGTTTCCTAGGGACGTGGAATCCATGATTCCTGGTTACATATTAATAATTCGTATTAACTATTTGGCTACTGCAAAACCATCGGACTCTCCCCAAATAAAAGCAAACACGGAAATGTAAGGTTTACCAAGTTCATCTTAAGACCAGTGTTACACCAAATACGGCAAGAAGATACCTTTTTTCCTGGAATGTGGCCTGGGTTGTCCCAAGGAACCTAAGGGACATGTACTACCAGATACCCGTTTACAACTCTCAAGGAGACCAGAATGTTGCTGGATTCCTGAAATGACTGATTCATAATAACCACAAGTCAAATATCTCTGAAACATGAGACGGGCTCGAAGCCCTGATCCGTGTTTATCCCGTAGCAAGACACACTGAGGATTTCTCTTATTGGAGACTAGTGTATCACAGATTCCTTATTTTTCCTTAGTGAGGTGCCGTGTATTGTCCAGTACATGAGGGCTCTGTTTCCCCAGAAATCTGTTTGGAAACCCTGATTCTGGTTTAGCCCTTAGCAAGATGTCATATAGATATTGTGATGGAGGAACCGTGTTAACAAGTTTCTTATTTCTCCTTAGCAAGAGATCATGTAGACTCTGTATATGAGGCCCGCTATTACCTATTTTGCAGCTTCTAAATCCTGATTCTTGTTTAGCCCACAGCAGACTGCCTATTGAGTGTTAGGACTGAAGACTGCTATAACCCTGATTCTTTTTCTACCTTGTCAATGGGCCGATTATTTTCCTGAATATTAGGACTCTCCTTAAATTGATCCTGATTCGAAACTATGAATCTTTTTAATCTATTCCAAGATGCCCTGTAGATTTTAGGGATTGAGGACTCGTGTAACCCAGATTCCTCATTCTTTCTTACACAAAGGTCAAGTAGTTGCGGGTATATAAGGACTCCATTTCCCAACATTCATGCTTAAAACACCCTGATTCGTGTTAGACGATAGCAAGACGGCCTGAAGTTTTTTTGGGATACAGGACACGAGTAACGCAGATTCCTAATTCTTACTTAGCAATAGGCAGGGAAATTTCCTGTATGTGAGGACTCCCATTACCCAGATTCCTACTTCAAAAACTTGATTCCTGGTTACCTCTGAGAAAGACAGCCTGTAATTTTTGGAATTTAGGTCTCATGTAACAAAGATTCCTCATACTTCCTTAGCAATATGTCGTGTAGTTTCCTGTATATGACGACTCCCATTACCCAGATACCTGTTTCACTCTGCTGGAGGCCGAGACACTTCCAGGTGACCTAGAATTCCAGTCGTTTTGATATCAAGAGAAAGACTCCGAAAATGTTATTTGAGAACTGGAATCCACGATTCCTGATTCCTCTTCACAAGACCTACACAAATTGTGGAATCATCAAAACACAACAACCCAATTCCGACCTACCTGCCCACAAGAATGTTCTGTAGTTTGACGTCACCTGAATCGAGAGATTTTGTACCAATGTACCTTTTGGTTCTTGGGAACATGATTATGGTCGTAGATGTTCCTAGGACACAAAAGTATTTGTAGGGCCAGATCCTTTATTAAAACTAACAAGAGCACCATAAAGTTCCTGTGGATCTTTAATGATAGATTTAGCAAATCCACAGAGCAAGTATTTCTGAAAAATGTAGGGACCCAAAATCCCAGATTGATGATTAAACCTTATCAAGGGGCCCTGTAGATTCCGTTTAATGAAAACTCCTAGAATTGGATTTCCTTTTAGTTCTCAGCAAGATGCCCTGATTTTCCCTGTTGATGTGGATTCCAAACACTCTATACAAAAAGACAGATGCCCAGAAGTTTCCTAGGGACGTGGAATCCATGATTTCTGATTACATTTAAAAATACATAATAATCATTTGACAACAGTGAAACACTTGTCCACTCTCAAAATTAAACGGAAACGGAAAAGGAAGGATTACAGCGTTCATTTTAAGAACAGAGTTACATCCAAATATGGCAAGAAGATTCTTTTAGTGCTGGAATGTAGCCTTAGTCTTTCCGATGAACCTAACGGACTTGGAGTGCCTGATATCCGTTTACAACTTTCAAGAGGACCAGAATGTTGCTGGAGTCCTGAAATGACTGATTCGGAATATCTGCATGCTAAATTGCTCTGAAACATTTGGGGAACTCGAAGCCCTGTTCATTGTTTGTCCCATAGAAGACAACCTGGGAGTTATATGGATAGAAGACTCGTACAACAAAGATTCTTTATTCTTCCTTAGTTAGAGGCCATGTACTGTCTTGTATATGAGGATTCACTTTCCCTATATTCCTGTTTCAAAACCCTGATTCGTGTGTATTCCTCAGTAAGACTCCATAGAGATTTTTTGACAGAAGAACCATGGAAAACAGATTTCTTCTTGTTTCTTAGCAAGAGGCCATGTAGATTCCTTTATGTGAGGATTGCTATTACTCACATTCACGGCTCGAATCCCTGATTCTTCTTTATCTGTCAGCAAGATGCCCTGTAGAGTTTCAGGACTCAGGACTCATATAACCCAGATTCCTTATTTTTAGAAACCGCCGTGCAGTTGCCTGTATATCAGTTCTCACTTTCCCAGATACATGCGTCGAAACACTGATGCATGTTAGGACCTTAGGAAGGCGTCGGGTAGTTTTTTGAAGATTGAGAACACATGTCACCCAGATTCGTTATTATTTCTTAGAACAGTCTGTGCAGATACCTGTATATGAGGATTTCATTTCCCTAGATTATGCATCAAAAACCCAAATTTCGTGTTTAGCCCTTTAGCAAGAAACCCTGAAGCTTTTTTT
>NW_007248170.1:0-1209 GCF_000164805.1 Carlito syrichta
CATGAACATGAAACCAGGTGCAGGAGGGGCATCCCCCACCCACCAGATGTTTTCTCAGGTATGAGGAAGGACAAACCCCAAGATTGTCTTATTGTTCCCTTTGCTAGTTGATGCACTTTAAAAGCAGTGCAACAATCCTTACTAGCCTAATGATGTTCTGATAATCAATATCTTCTAAAGATCACTCAGTAGCCATGATGACTAACTTAAACTTTATTACCTTTCAATTCTATGCTAATACTACTTACACAATGCTACGGAAGCTCTTAATTATACCTTAAACCAATTACTAAAGAATGTGGCTCGATCCAAAGATCACACTGGGCTCTATAGGATGTGGCCCAGGCCCAGGTTCATGGTGAGTCACTTTTTGGAACAATAGACTACAATCTCTTAACAAAATGGCTATTCTAATGTCCTATATATCTATCCTAATTTCTATGAAAGTTTCGAATTCCTGATCCTAATATATAAAGCTGATCATCAGCAACAAAGCCTCTAAAATTAAAACCCAAATATAAGCGGTAAACGTACTAAGGTCAAAATCACAGTAGTAGAAAATGGAGACAATTAAATTTCTAAAGGTAACTGTATTCGTATTAAACCCCAAAATATCATGATTGATCATGCTTGAACTAACATGATTCCCTGACGTTAGTATGACCTATTCTACAATACTTTCTATGAATAAAATATATTCAATTTCTATAATAGGTAGAAAAACCCAACACTAACTGTAGCTATATCCGGCCTAAAAAAATGCAGCCCAGTCCAAAGAACTATGCTGGGCCCTCAGGAATGTGGCCTAGCCCAAACTTTGTGCTGGGCCATTTCTGATAACTCTAGATAGTCCTCTATACCATTGAAAAGCTGAAAACCGCTCTCCATAAGTATATACTAATTCTACAAATATACGTTAAAATCTTATAAAGAGACTTGTACCATATAAAAGGCTCCCAAATGTGACCTGAATTTAAATTATACCTAATATCTAAGCCAAAACTACAGTTTATGGGGAACAGGAACAATGAGTTTCTAGAGTGAGCCATGCCTGTCACAGTCACAGAGGCTTCAGCTTAGGCCAGCAGAGTTCCTTTAGGTTGCTTGTGCTGCATGGTAAAAGGAGGAGGAAAATGGGGTTAACGGCTCCCGAACAAATCCTAGCAGTCTCAGGGGCCACGGCCCTCCCTGATCCCTAACACTCATTGA